>NC_084631.1:4076174-4211174 GCF_033978795.1 Nerophis ophidion | reverse complement strand
CTTAAAGCTTCACAACAAACAAAGAAACACCGGCTGTGTTTCGGTGCTAAAGGCAGCTGCAATCCACCGCTTTCCACCAACAGCATTCTTCTTTGACGTCTCCATTATTAATTAAACAAATTGCAAAAGATTCAGCAACACAGATGTCCAAAATACTGTGTAATTGCGCGATGAAAAGAGACGACTTTTAGCCGTAAGTGGTGCTGGGCTAATATGTCCCATCCAACCAATAACGTCACAAACACGCGTCATCATACAGTTTTCAACAGGAAACTCCGCGGGAAATTTAAAATTGTAATTTAGTAAACTAAACCGGCCGTATTGGCATGTGTTGCAATGTGAAGATTTCATCATTGATATATAAACTATCAGACTGCGTGGTCTGTAGTAGTGGCTTTCAGTAGGCCTTTAACTTAATATAACATAGTTAAAGACACCCCTTAAAATGAAAGATTTTAAAGGTTACCTAAGAAGTGTCCAAACCTTTTCCAGTGAGGGCTGCATTCACAAAAATTAAAGAATGCGGGGGGCCCTTTGTTACATTTTGCACATTGATACTCAAACCAATACTCTAGCTACTTTTTTATTCAAATTGGAATGTAATTTGTTGCATGTTTTGTACTGAAACAGATTAATGGGATTTTTTTTAAAGAATTTGTGTTCCAATGCCAAATCACACATTCAACATAATAAAAACAAAGTGGCACATGTTCGTGGCAGAACCCCGACCGGGATCCGATACCTCTACGTGAAATTAAATGAAGAAATATGCCTGTTTATTCTTATTAACAACGGAGCAGAAAAGGCAGAGGAATATGTTTGCGATACAATTTCACATAAAGCGCCCTTTCATTCATCAATTGACATTTTATTTTCGCTTCTTTACGCAAAATGGGGCATCAATCTTGACTCTTGGAACGCCCGTACTAAAGTTGGTCACTAACTATAGATGTACCCATGCTGTGTCCAATGTTCAGGAGGCAATACATTCAAATACAAAGTCAAGTTCGACAAGGGCAAGAGTCTGCTCTCGGGGAACCACGTGGCTTTCGACTATAACCCCACCCTGGAGAGTCTGTTTGTGGGGGCCCGGGTGGTGGCCAAGTACAAGGACAGCCAACAGGTGTGGCTTTACGCCGGGATAGTAGCAGAGATGCCCACCACCAAGAACCAAATGAGGTGGGCAGTCAGGATCTTGCAAAGATTGCAATGAATGCAAGAGAGTTTTCTTCATCTCGCTTGTCTTGCAGGTTTCTGATCTTCTTCGACGATGGCTACGCCTCCTATGTCAACCTACCAGACCTCTACCCTGTGTGCCGACCATGTAAGTGCCCTTTCTCTCTTAATAGCAGGGTTGTAAAAACCTGTGAGCCGTAGCGGTTCTTCAACCTCTGCTTCATTGGGTCTACATGTTTTTGTTAGTTAAAGTTCATATTATGATTTGTTTCTACATTTAAAACACTAACTTGTGGTCTACATAACATGTAATAGTGGTTCTTTTGTCAAAATGTTGCATATATTACGTTTTAAAGACCATTTACAAGCAGCTTTCTGACCGTCGCTTCAGGGCAAATAAGACCGTTTTGTGGGCGGTCTTATTTATGTGCCTCCACTTCGACTGCATCTACTCCCCGTCCAACAAGCTGTATTTTTTCGCGCTTCCATATGGGGTCTACTGACAGATATAAGTTAAAACTATAACGTATGAGCCAGTCTGCCACACAACAAGAGGATAGAGAAAAATAAGTTATTTAGTGACAACAATGGCAGACATCGCGCAAAGCTTTTCGGGTAAACCTCTTCCATAAAAGAAGATTAAGGCTGGACAATAAAACGAGTTTTAATCACAATTTCGTTTTTGGCTTCTCACAATCAAAAATATATCATATATATATCATATATCAAAAATATATACAATTAATTGGCCGTGCAACATGCATGCAGATTCCCGAGCTTGTAACAGTTAAACTGATGAGTAGCAGATGAGTGAAAAAAACAGACATATTACTAAGTTTGAGCTCTTGCCATGGTTGCTACTTTTAATATGATACAGCGCTAGTATGCCAAATCATAATCACTAAACTCAACCAAAAAGTTAGGCATATGATTTCTGCGTTCACATAACTATGGACGGAACAACAGAATTGGCTAGGGGTGTAACGGCACACAAAAATTTCGGTTCGGTACGTACCTCGGTTTAGAGGTCACGGTTCGGTTCATTTTCGGTACAGGAAGAAAACAACAAAATATACATTTTTGGGTTATTTATTTACCAAATTTGTAAACAATGGCTTTATCCTTTTAACATTGGGAACACTATAATAATTCTGCCTATGTTAATCCACATTAAACTGCCTCAAGTTGTTGCTTTGATTAAATAAAATGACAAAACCTTTCTTCTACATATAAAAAGTGCAACATTAAACAGTTTCAAGTCAACTCATCATGCTTAATTTATTACAGCATTTGGGAAGCCTGTAGTTGACTTTTATTATACACACATGCACACACACACACAGCAAAATTAGCTAACGTAACGCTAAAAGCTAATTAGCCTTCACCTCAACCCAGAACTATGAGAGAGCTGAGCTGCAATTTATGTTTCTAGAAGGTCAACGGGCTCATAGTGATGTTTAAAATAGTTGTGACTGGGAAGTGTTTTTTTTTAATTTGGGGAGTGTACGATGTCAGCTGCTCACCTGCTAAACACATATCTGTTCATCTCGACGCCAGAGCACTGACTCCATGCGCTCTGAATACGCACTGCTGATTGGCTGTTAAATCGCTCTGAATACGCACTGCTGATTGTCTTTGTATGTAACCAATCAGATGGTTGTGTGGGCGGGACAAGGCTGGGTGCTCACTGCTTGGACAGAGGCAGAAAGCAGAGCAGCTTGTTAAGACTTTAGATTACAAACTCGTTCAATACACCCTCGTACCGAACCGAAACCCCGTACCGAAACGGTTCAATACAAATACACCTACCGCTACACGCCTAGAATTCCCCCCAAAAAAGGAATCCGCTGTTTAATTTAGATAGTATCAGGGAAATTGAAATGAATGTGAGTGAAATGCTGTCGCTTTGAGAAGAATAAACATCTCATCTGTTTGTGTTGTTGTGAACGACATCATGTGATGGAAGATCAATGTACAAACAGGACAGCAGTTGCTACTTAAAAGAGGCTCTTTTTTTTCTTTTTCAGAACAACAGCACACATCTCTCTCCACAATAACAGTGTTTGCACAACATCCGATCTGAATTAAAAATAATGGTTTCAAAAAAGTGCCTTGCAAAAATAAAAGCACTTAATGATACATTTACAAAATCTGTATGCTTTGACTCAAAATACTGGTCAAAATTGTCCAAAAATGTAGTGCACCAATAAATCGGTGATTGATGCATCTTTAATTTATGTATATTGATGCAGTTTCACATTTCTTTTCGTTTCACTAAATAAGAGTTTATCACTTGCAACTTTAAAAAAAAATCATCTGGAATAAGAAACTATTCAATTATCCATCCATCCATCCATCTTCTTCCGCTTATCCGAGGTCGGGTCGCGGGGGCAACAGCCCAAGCAGGGAAACCCAGACTTCCCTCTCCCCAGCCACTTCGTCTAGCTCTTCCCGGGGGATCCCGAGGCGTTCCTAGGCCAGCCGAGAGACATAGTCCTCCCAACGTGTCCTGGGTCTTCCCCGCGGCCTCCCACCGGTTGGACGTGCCCTAAACACCTCCCTAGGGAGGCGTTCGGGTGGCATCCTGACCAGATGCCCGAACCACCTCATCTGGCTCCTCTCCATGTGGAGGAGCAGCGGCTTTACTTTGAGTTCCTCCCGGATGGCAGAGCTTCTCACCCTATCTCTAAGGGAGAGACCCAAACTCATTTGGGCCCCTTGTACCCGTGATCTTATCCTTTCGGTCATGACCCAAAGCTCATGACCATAGGTGAGGATGGGAACGTAGATCGACCGGTAAATTGAGAGCTTTGCCTTCCGGCTCAGCTCCTCCACAACGGATCGGTACAACGTCCGCATTACTGAAGACGCCGCACCGATCCGCCTGTCGATCTCACGATCCACTCTTCCCCCTCTCGTGAACAATTAGTTATTATTCAATTAGTTCTCATATTTATTAAATTAATGAGAAAATGTGTGCAAAACAGGAACATAAGTACCCTGAAATAAAGGAGCTGGTCAGATCTTCTGGTGAGGTGGCTGGCAGCAGTCAGCCAAATTTTGAAATCAATCTATTATGGATGTTTACTAATCAATTCTATTAACGTCCATGTCTCAATTGCGATTCACACACTGATGGCGGGAGCTGCCATGCAAGGCCCTAACCACGACCCATCAGGAGCAAGGGTTAAGTGTCTTGCTCAAGGACATAACGGCCGTGACGAGGTTGGTAGAAGGTGGGGATTGAACTATTTGGATTATGGCCTGCCACAAAAAAACTATGGCCACCACAAAAGAAAAATCCATAAATTAGCTTCGACGTTTCAAAGCGTCTGAAAAAAGTAGCGGCCAATGGTTTCAGCTACAAATTGTTGACATCTTTAAACAGTAGCTGTTGTTCCAACCTCTCTCTTTTGTAGTCAACAAAGCAACCAGTTACGTTTCCAAAAAGGATTCTAGCCCTAGTTAGATTTGGTGCATCATTTATACTTACGACAATCTTTTAACTATATGTGTGTTATTAACAAAATAATACAGTTAGAGTGAATACTGGTATGCAGTGAGTCTGTCATCTGATTGGGTTTGGTTTGACTCCATTTGATTGTTTTGACAGTGAAGCGTACCTGGGAAGACATTGAGGACGCGTCATGCCGAGACTTCATCGAGGAGTACATCACAGCTTACCCCAGCAGGCCCATGGTCCTTCTGAAAGTTGGTCAGATCATCAAAACCGAGTGGGATGGAACCTGGTGGAAGAGTAAAGTAGAGGAAGTGGACGGCAGCTTGGTCAAGATCCTTTTTCTGGTACGTTGCGGTGACCACTTCCTATGTAGTGAGGACTCAATGAAAACACACACTGAATGTGTTGGACTCACGTGTGTCATCAGGATGATAAGCGGACAGAGTGGATCTACAGAGGCTCCACCAGGCTAGAGCCAATGTTCAATTTGAAGATGACCACTGCCAACACCCAGGAGAAGAAGTTGGCCGGCCAGCAGAGGACACGACCAAATATGGGTAAAACGGAATTATATTTGCTCACCATTAACTGCAGTCCATGCACACCTATGACATCTATTACAAGAGTAGAAGAGATTTTTTTTTATAATCAGCCGGGATGATATTTGGCATTCTGACCTATGTCGGTATCGGCCAGTTTTTTTTTTTTTTTATCAGTATCAGCCTTTTTTATTACATTTTTTTTACAACAGAACTACAAACAGTATGCAAAAGTATTTAATATTTAGAAAAAAAAAGTTAAGTAGCTACAGTTGTGATCAAAATTATTCAACCCCCACACAATTTTGGTGTTTTAGCAAGTTGGACATTTATTCCGTATTTTGTTTATAGTCATATCAAATAAAGATGTGTCAAATAAACAAATGCAACTTAAATTGTAACACCGTATTTTACAAAATACCAAAAAAGGACATTTTTCTTAATATCTCATTGATAAAATGATTCAACCCCCTAGTTCCATGCATCTTTATTACTTAGTAGAACACCCTTTGGCAGTAATGACATCCTTCAAAGGTGATACACAAGCTTCTTGCAAGCATCTACAGGTATTTTAGCCCATTCCTCTTGGGCAAAGGCCTCCAGTTCATTCATATTCTTGGGCTTGCGTGCTGCAACTGCCTTCTTCAAGTCCCACCACAGCTTTTCTAGAGGATTTAGGTCTGGCGACTGTGAAGGCCACTCCAGAGTCTTCCAGCCCTTCTTCTGCAACCACTCTGATGTTGATTTGGAGGTATGCTTGGGATCCTTGTCCTGTTGGAAGGTCCAACGTCTCCCAAGCCTCAGCTTCGTCACTGATTTCATGATATTTGCAGCTAATATATCCTGCTAGGAAATAGAATTCATAATGCCTTGAACGCGCTGAAGATTCCTGGTACCTGAGGCAGAGAAACAGCCCCAGAGCATGATTGGCCCCCCACCATAATTAACAGTAGGCAAGGTGTTCTTCTCTTTGTAAGCTTCATTTTTTCTCCTCCAGACATAACGTTGATTCATAGGCCCAAAGAGTTCCAGTTTTGTCTCATCACTCCATAAAACAGTTTCCCAAAACCTTTGGGGTTTGTCCAGATGATTTTTGGCATACTGCAGTCTATTTTTCTTGTGCCTGGTAGTCAGAAGTGGGGTGCGCCTGGGAGTTCTGGCATGGAGGCCTTCATGTCGTAGTGCGCGCCTTATTGTCTGGGACGAAACCTGCGTCCCCCCCTCTGCAATGTCCTGTTGTAGTTCCTCAGCTATTACCCGGGGGGTTTTCACCACTGTACGCGCACACAACATCCTCTTTGTACCACGCCCGGGTAGTGTTTCCACTGTGCCTTTAGCTTTAAACTTGTGAAATATGCTCCCAACTGTGTCTTTTGGAATGTGTAATGTCTTTGCTATTTTATTATATCCATATCCTTTCTTATGAAGAGAAATGACCTCCTCTCTTGACTTCTTTGACCACTCCCTGGACTTCACCATGTTGCAAATACACCATTGACCAACTACAAGAAGCTGAGCGTCACAGTCTTTTTCAATCAGTTTAATTGTTGCTCGTTATGGTTCTAATCACATCTACAGGTGTTTTTAACACCTGATTGAAAAGACCTTATTCAAATTCTGTTCTTAAGAGTTATGATCTTCAAGCGGTTGAAAAATGTTGTCAATGAGATATTAAGAGAAATGACACTGGTATGTTACAAAATATAATGTTGTAATCCAAGTTGCATTTGTCTATTTGACACATCTTTATTTGATATGACTATAAACAAAATACGGAATAAATGTCCAACTTGCTAAAACACCAAAATTGTGTGGGGGTTGAATAATTTTGCTCACAACTGTAGATATTTTGGTACCGCTACTAAAATATATTTTGATACTTTTCAAAATGTCGTATTGGCTTCATTTTAACATTAACGATACATTAAACATATGTTCCATTTTGCACTCAAAGAACTATTTTAAAATAATACTAATAAAATTAAAATACATTAAACACATTGGGCTGTTTTCATTGCACTCAAAGAACAAATTACAAGTGTATATATTACATGTACAGCCTGCATTGATCTAGGATGATGTTAGAATAGAACAGAAAGCTTTATTGACATTGTAATAAATGCTTCGGGATTTATGGTTGCCAATTCGGGTTTGTGCTTTAAGACAAATACAATCGTTAGTAAAGGTTAAAAAATACTAAAACTAAACAGATAAGACATTTAGCAGGTAAAACACACGTTGTTGAAGATAAAACAGGAATTTGTAACAAAATGTTTTCATTCACTTGCATTAGTTTATGCTACGTGGGCGGTTTTAACTGCGCTAATAATTGGCTACATGCCAACCAGCTTTGTGCCTGTCTACCTGTCTGTATGGGCACAACAGGGGAGCTAGTTAACTATAGTACAGTACCTGTCACTTTTTAAACTCCTCGTACGGATCTGAATGCTTTAATTGTTTTGCGAAGTTTGACGCAAAGGTGATAATACTGTATTGACACCTTTGGCGAGTCATGTTTTAAAGCAGCCCTTCTGTGTTTAAAGCAAAGTGTCACCTTTGTCGATAGTTTTAAAGCTCAAATACCTCCATATTAGGCTTCACGCACCCTCCTTTTAATCAGTAGAATTGCCTTTTTTTTGCCAATCTTCCTATGCGTTTTTTGTGAGTGATTTGACACTCAACATCATGAGCCTAGGTTTTGTGCATATAGATTAAAAAAAAAGTGTCAGCATTTTTCAAAGGCAGTGTTCATTTTTAGTACAAGTATACCATACAACACAAGTAGATAGTAATAACCACTGCTCAAGCACGAGCCCTTTTGCCCTGCAAGAGAAAAGTTCCCTTTTTGCTGGAGCCCAAATGTTTTTTTTTGTTTTTTTATATTTATATTAGAATAAAAATTACTTTCATTGTCAACCATTTACGACAAACATGTTTTAATATCTGGCAGAGCATTTATTAGAGTTTTTGTGAGAATTCTTCCCCGGTCTGCTTTGCTGCTTTCACTGCGGCTCAGACGGCCACATCCACTTTTTTCCTTGTAATACCCCCCACAGTACGTCTCCTCGGCTTACCTTTCAAAACTTAAAAAATCTAGTTTTTGTCCTCCTTTGCTGGCGTCTTCCAGGTCTATTTTTTTTTGTACTCCTTACTACAGCATTGGACAAGCGTCCCTCTGCAACGCTCGGCGCATTTCATGTTCCTTGATTCCATCTAATGGCGACGTGACAGAGTTACTGTGAAAATGACAGAAAATATATCTCTTTTTGTAAATGGTTTGACATTTAATACTTATTAGATGAGTAAAGGAGAACAGGCAGCAGCTCACACATTCTCATACTTTTTGTAACATTTAGGAAAAAAATTCAGTCAGCTAGCTTGAAAAATATGACAATATGGTAAATGGGTTGTACTTGTATAGCGCTTTTCTACCCCTTTTTAAGGAGCCCAAAGCGCTTTGACAGTATTTCCACATTCGCCCATTCACACACACATTCACACACTGACGGCGGGAGCTGCCATGTAAGGCGCTCACCAGGACCCATCAGGAGCAAGGGTGAAGTGTCTTGCCCAAGGACACAACGGACGTGACTAGGATGGTAGAAGGTGGGGATTGAACCAGTAACCCTCAGATTGCTGGCACAGCCACTCTACCAACTTCGCCATGCCGTACACAGGTTAGACAGGACAGGAAAAATAAATATGCAAAGAGGGAGAAAAAAAGCCACTCCCAAACTGTGTTCGTGGAGGAGAGGGAGTTTGGTACTAGGAAAAAAACCTCAGCATACATAAGCACCCATTACGACATACAACTCAAGACTTGCAACGGAAGGAGTGGGATGAAATACGGATTAGGATGTGGGTTTAGGGCGAGTTGATGTATTCCAAAGCTTGTCTGCTCTATTTGTCCGTTCTTGCCCTCAAGGTGCATTGAGAAGTAAAGGCCCTGTAGTCCAGTACACCAGTGACGGTCATCTCGGAGCTTCTCCTGTCAAGTCCCCACCTGCTCAAAGTGTGCCGACGCCTCAAAATCAACAACCACCAGCCCAACAAACCACTCAGCTCACTCAGTCGCCACGTGTTGAGTAAGTGATGTCTCCTATTTAAAAAATTGTTGAGACAAAATATATGTTTTCCTCTTTTACCATTAAGCCCTAAACATCAGATGGCCAAGAAGAGCACTTCTCCATTTATCCCTGGGGTGGGAGGCACTCATGCCTCTAAGGTCATGCAGTCTCTGTCCACCAGCAACATGCAAAGGTGAGTGTACCAAGCATTGTGTTCATTATTAATCATAATTATAACATTTATAATGATTATATTCAACTATAACTTTTGTTTTGTGTTGTGGAAGAATGGTCACCCCCGCAGTAAGTAGCAGCCCTCAAGTTCAGCAGTCTTATCAGAGGCAGGTGACCACTGTGGTCGCCCACCCGATGGCCACCATCTCCCACCCGAACGCCACCATCCCCCACCAGCCGTCGTACCGTGCCCCCACTGACCGCATCTTCTACACGGTGCACACTTGCCACCCCACCTGCCTGAGTCGCGTGCGGCCGCTTAAACTAGACATCCACCGGGGGAAGAACCCCCTCCTCACGCCGCTACTGTACGATTTCCGGCGCATGACGGGCCGGCGCAAAGTCAACCGCAAGGTGAGTGGGTACTGGTGTAGGACTCGGGTCTGCTTGCCGTTGTTCGACAACAGTGTTTCATTGAAACTTGTTTATGTCGACAACCTGTCGAAGTTCACCAACTTGATTGATTGATACTTTTATTAGTAGATTGCACAGTTCAGTACGTATTCCGTACTATTGACCACTGAATGGTAACAGCCGAAGAAGTTTTTCAACTTGTTTAAGTCGGGGTCCACGTAAATCCATTCATGGGGTCTCATGACTTGTGGATTTCTTACTAAAAATGGTGTGCGCTGAAACACTAAAAACATACGCACACAAAAAATGTAATGTATTTAAAGGCCTGCTGAAAGCCACTACTAGCGACCACGCAGTCTGATAGTTTATATATCAATGATGAAATATTAACATGGCAACACATGCCAATACGGCCAGTTTAGTTTACTAAATTGCAATTTTAAATTTCCCGCGAAATATCCTGTTGAAAAACGTGACGTCACCGGTTGTAGTGGACATGTTCATCCAGCCCGATCCAAGCTATAAGTAATCTGCTTTAATCGCATAATTACACAGATTTCCGGACATCTGTGTTGCTGAATCTTTTGCAATTTGTTCAATTAATAATGGAGACGTCAAAGAAGAAAGATGTTGGTGGAAAGCGGCCGGCTGTAGCAAAACACAGCCGGTGTTTCTTTGTTTACCTTCCCTAAAGATGACGGTGAAGCTTTACTATGGAACAGAGCGGTCAAGCGAACATGGTTCTCTACCACATGTCAACCGGCAGGTTTCGGTGAGAAAATTATGGTAATCAGTCAGCTCTTACCGTAGACATGAGCGGAGCTTGTGTCGTTCCTCCTGCAGCTGTCAAAGAGGCAGCTGCGACTATTGGCTCCTCCGTGGCTTCCCTCAGAGACACTGGCGGTCACCACACCCCTCCGACTTTCAGTTACGACAGTATAATCCCACTAAAACACTAGTAACAAAATAAGCAGATAAGGGATTTTCCAGAATTATTCTAATAAATGTGTCTAATAACATCTGAATCGCTCCCACTGCCCTCGTCTTTTTTTTCTCTTTTTTCTTCTAGTCCTTCACTCTCTCTATCCTCATCCACAAATCTTTCATCCTCGCTCAAATTAATGGGGAAATTGTCGCTTTCTCGGTCCAAATCGCTCTAGCTGCTGGTGGCCATGATTGTAAACAATGTGAGGATGTGAGGAGCTCTACAACCAGTGACGTCACGCGCACATAGTCTGCTACTTCCAGTACAGGCGAGGCTTTTTTATTAGCGACCAAAAGTTGCGAACGTTATCGTCAATGTTCTCTACTAAATCCTTTCAGCAAAAATATGGCAATATCGCGAAATGATCAAGTATGACACATAGAATGGACCTGCTATCCCCGTTTAAATAAGAAAATCTCATTTCAGTCGGCCTTTAAGTGCGCATCCCAATCAACGTGGAATCAACCGCACCTGTTGGACTGTCTTCCACTCCCTGTCCATACCCTCCTTTAAATACCCATATCATATTTAAATTAGCCATGCGCCTGAAATCCCACACAGAGTGAACTCATTGTGGGACTGAGGTAGAATATTAATAAGTTCTACTTTACAATAATGTACTCTTTCTGGATTAGTTGTTACCTCTTATCCTTTTGTAGTCTATACCACAGTGGTCACCAACCTTTTTGAGCCCAAGATACCTGGTCTCAGCCTAAAACCAAAACAAGCGTCAACTCTGCTGGGTTAAAAGTATACTTAGAACGACATACATGATCAATTTTGGAGATGTAGAAAAGTTACAATCAAATCAAATTAGCTTCATGGCATGGCCTTTTAACTTCATGTGAGTGAGTATAATTGGCGACACCTGTTGACTTCTCGGAGCTCTTTTAAATAGGACTCATGTGATGCAGTCATTAGACTCGGTTACAAACGCGACAATGGGAAAGTCAAAGGAAATCAGCACAGATCTAAAAAAACAAATCATTGACTTAAACAAGTCAGGAAAGTCACTTGGACCCATTTCAAAGTGGCTTACAGTCCCAAGAGCAACTGTGCAGACAATTGTTCGTAAGTATAAAGTGCATGGCACAGTTTTGTCACTGCCATTATCAGGAAGAAAATGCAAGCCATCACCTGCTGCTGAAAATAAATTGGTCAGGATGATCAAGAGTCAACCGAGAACCACCAAAAAGCAGGTCTGCAATGAATTGGAATCTGCTGGAACACAGGTTTCAGTGTCCACAGTCAATCATGTTTTGTATCGCCATGGACTGAGAGGGTACTATGCAAGAAGGAAGCCCTTGCTCCAGATTCGACACCTTAAGGCTCGTCTAAAGTTTGCTGCTGATCACATGGACAAAGATTAGGTCTGTGGAATGATGAAACAAAAAATTTAACTGTTTGGTCACAATACCCAGCAATATGTTTGGTGGTAGTATTATGCCAATGGAACTGGTGCTTTAAACTGGTGCTAAAATCATCAGCCCGTAGGTTGGGTCTTGGGCGCAGTTGGGTGTTCCAATGACCCAAACACACGTCAAAAGTGGTAACGGAATGGCTAAATCAGGCTAGAATTAAGGTTTTAGAATGGCCTTCCCAAAGTCCTGACTTAAACGTGTGGACAATGCTGAAGAAACAAGTCCATGTCCGAAAACCAACAAATTTAGCTGAACTGCACCAATTTTGTCAAGAGGAGTGGTCAAAAATTCCACCAGAAGCTTGTGGATGGCTACCAAAAGCGCCTTATTGCAGTGAAACTTGCCAAGGGACATGTAAGCAAATATTAACATTACTGTTAATATTTAATAATTTGACCCAGCAGAGTTGCTCACATTTTCAGTAGACCCATAATAAATTCATAAAAGAACCAAACTTCATGAATGTTTTTGTTGCCCAACTAGTATGTGCTCCTATCACTTTATCGCAAAAAAAATTAAGGGTTGTAGAAATGATTGGAAACTCAAGACAGCCATGACATTGTTTTTTACAAGTGTATGTAAACTTTTGACAACTCTTATTTTTATTTGTGTATATATATATATATATATATACATGTGTGTATATGTGTGTATATATACATATATGTACACGTGTGTGTGTACATATATGTGTGTATATATATATATATATATATACATACACACACATATATGTATGTATGTACTGTATTTATGTATATATGTATATATATATATGTGTATATATATACACACGTGTGTGTGTGTATATATACATATATATACATGTGTGTGTGTGTGTATATATATATATATATATATATATATATATATATATATATATATATATAAACATACACACATATATATATGTGTGTATGTATGTACTGTATGTATGTGTATATATATATATATATATTTATATATATATATAAATGATAAATGATAAATGGGTTGTACTTGTATAGCGCTTTTCTACCTTCAAGGTACTCAAAGCGCTTTGACACTACTTCCACATTTACCCATTCACACACACATTCACACACTGATGGAGGGAGCTGCCATGCAAGGCGCCAACAAGCACCCATCAAGAGCAAGGGTGAAGTGTCTTGCTCAGGACACAACGGACGTGACGAGGTTGGTACTAGGTGGGATTTGAACCAGGGGCCCTCGGGTTGCGCACGGCCACTCTTCCACTGCGCCATAAAATAAAATAGTTAACGGTACTTTAAATGCAGTCAGTTTTCTGCCCCCGGCCAAATATTCTTAGTTTAATGCGTCCAAGTCAAAATATTTAGATACATCTACTCTCGGCCCAGGGGGCCTTACCAAGAGGCACACCCCTTGACTTTTGTGCATATTGTGTAGCTACTCATCATGTGCTAATTCTTTATCTTGCAACCATAGATGACCTTCCACGTGATCTACAAGGCCCCGTGCGGGCTGTGCCTCCGTAACATGGCCGAGATCCAGCACTACCTCTTCCAGACACGCTGTGACTTTATCTTCTTGGAGATGTTCTGCCTCGATCCCTACGTGCTGGTCGATCGTCCTTTCCTGCCGCTGAGGCCCTTCTACTATATTCCTGACATCACCGACGGAAACGAGGACATCCCGCTGTCCTGCGTCAACGAGATCGATTCCACGCCACCTCCCAACGTTGCCTACAGTAAGAACTACATTTGTAAAATGTGTCAGCCTTCCGGTGACTTACTTTGATATATCTGAGAGAGAGCACAGAGATTGATTAATGTTCTTCTCTCCTCATCAAGGCAAAGAGCGCATTCCTGAAGACGGAGTGTTCATCAACACAAGTCCTGACTTCCTGGTTGGATGTAATTGCACTGATGGCTGTCTGGACAAGTTAGTGAAGCAACACATGTGTAATCCATCTTCCCGCCCACTATTTGTATGCAACTTTCCTTTGTGTGTCTTCATTGCAGGTCCAAATGTTCTTGCCACCAGCTGACCCTGCAGGCCACAGGTTGTACTCCGGGTGCACAGATCAACCCAAATGCTGGATATCTCCACAAGCGATTAGAGGAGTGCCTGCCCACAGGGTCAGCAATTTGCACTCGCAGCTCCTTTAAGAGAACAACTAAAAAACAAGCTAACGTCACCATATTATATATTTTTTTTATTTTTCCTCTTGTGTAATTCTTGCTCAGGATCTACGAATGCAATAAGCGTTGCAAGTGTTGCAGCCAGATGTGCACCAACCGTTTGGTGCAGCACGGCCTGCAGGTGCGGCTTCAGCTCTTCAAGACCCAGAACAAAGGCTGGGGCATCCGCTGCTTAGACGACGTGGCCAAGGGCTCTTTTGTCTGCATCTATGCTGGTAAGTCACACAATTCTACCCTTTAATACCCAAGTAACTGTGTACTCGCAAAAGGATAATTTCTGCCGTGGTTGGGCATGCTGGAGTAATGGCGCGGGTGCCATAGTTGGGGCTGGCTCTACGTAGAGCAGGGGTGTCAAACTCAAATACAGAGTGGGCCAAAATTTTAAACTGAACAAAGCCGCGGGCCAAGGTTGAACAAATGAACCTTTTAATAGGGACCCAAACAAGTTTTGCTTTGAATATTGAACAAGCGAGGCTTATATAACTTTATAGTGACATGCAATATAGAGTTTCAAATAAACATAAAAATAATAAAAAAATATCAATGGGATATATATATATATATATATATATATATACATTTCCTGCTGGCTCCGCTGTGAACGGGACTCTCGCTGCTGTGTTGGATCTGCTTTGGACTGGACTCTCGCGACTGTGTTGGATCCATTATGGATTGAACTTTCACAGTATCATGTTAGACCCGCTCGACATCCATTGCTTTCCTCCTCTCCAAGGTTCTCATAGTCATCATTGTCACCGACGTCCCACTGGGTGTGAGTTTTCCTTGCCCTTATGTGGCCCTACCGAGGATGTCGTAGTGGTTTGTGCAGCCCTTTGAGACACTAGTGATTTAGGGCTATATAAGTAAACATTGATTGATTGATTAATATATAATTATATATTGTAGCGTCTCAGAAGTGCTAGTGTTGCAAGGGGTTCTGAGTATTTGTTCAGTTGTGTTTATGTCGTGTTACGGTGCGGATGTTCTCCTGAAATGTGTTTGTCATTCTTGTTTAGTGTGGCTTCGCAGTGTGGCGCATATTTGCAACAGCGTTAAAATAGTTTATTCAGCCACCCTGAGTGTGACCTGATCAAGCATGCCTTGCATTAACTTATGTGTGTGTAAAATGCGCTTATATTGTGTGACTAGGACGGCACAATGTTTGTTTGTAGGAAAAGCGGACGTGATGCAAGGTTGCAGAGAAGGCTAAAGGAAGTGCCATTCAAACAATATTGTTGTCCGGGTGGAAATCGGGAGAAATTTGGGAGAATAGTTCCCCCGGGAGATTTTCAGGAGGGGCATTGAACTTCGGTAGTCTCGGGAGGGTTGGCAAGTATGAGGATTAGCGGTGTTAGAGCGGCATCGCTGCTGTATAATACCGGCAGGCCAACTCTAATGTTTAATTTGATATTGCCTCAAGGGCCAAATGAAATTACACGGCGGGCCAGAGTTTGACACCCGTGACGTAGAGGATAAAAATGTGGATAAAGGATACTTTATTTGATCTATTTTACTTCTATTTTTTATTTTACCTCGTGAGAGATTGCCACCTTATTATGGTTAAGAGCTACCAGCTGGAGCTTAGTCTTCAGGTAGGACACCAAGGTGTGAAGGTAGAGGCCTGACAAAGTCTAATATCATCTTCAGGTTGGAGTTGGACACACAGGTCATGATTTACTAAAAGTTGGCGTATATTAAAACCTGAAAGCACATGCGAAGCTGATCTACTAAACGTGTGCAAGGTGAATTGTGTCTGTTAGGTGAGCAGAATAATGCGTGCAATCCATTTTGTGTTTCCGTCTCAATTAATATACAAAAGATACGCAAATCATCCAAATGCCCACAATACTGGGAGGAGAAAATGCAAATATAATTATTTACCACACGCAATGTGATTCATCAATATCACCGTTTTGCGAGCACTATTTTGTATTTTATTTAGTAACTGGGCAAACTGATAGTTCCACACACGGCTGCAGGATCAGAGCTAGCGCTGCACAGACAGAAGATGGGCCGAGGAAAATCCTCCGTCGTACGTGTGTGGTAACAGTTTGGATGATCATAAGAAAAAAAAATAGACATGTCGTCCATTCAGCAACATCATTTTATAGCTGCTAGAGGACTTTACCGGCTGAATAAAACAAATTCGATGAATGCGTTTTGGTGTCCTTTAGTATTTTCTAACTAAGTTTTTTTTCACATGGAATATATATAATTAAAATATTTCTTGAATGAAAAAAAAGTTTTGCGTTTTGAGCGGAGTAAATGCAGCCTTCAGCTGTAATCTTTTTTTACTGTAAACATACCAGCATATCAAACAGGATACAAAGGACTGACTCTTGTTTGATTACTCAATTTATTATTACAACCCAGGAGAGCTACTTGTGGTAGCAGCCATGTGACACCAAGTCGGGACATTCCTCCAGCGTCTCCGGTGCCATTATGTCTGCCCAACTGGACAGCGGGAACACATTGTGTCAGCAATAGATGGCAAATATATCAAACCTTTTAGGCTGAGAGAGCCATACAAGCCAAATATTTTAAAAAGTATTTTTGTGGGAGCCATATACTATTTTTTTTCAACACTGAATACAACTAAATGCATGCATTTTTTAAGTAAGAACAACATTTTTAGAGTATAATAAGTCTCTTATTCTTTTTTTTAATAACAATGTTCTTCTGAAACTAACCAACAATAAATAAAATACTTCTCACTAAGGCTGCGAATCTTTGGGTGTTCCACGATTCGATTCAATATCCATTCTTGGGGTCGCGATTCGATAATATATCGATTTTTTTTTTCTATTAAACGCGATTCCCGATTCAAAAACGATATTTTTCCGATTCAAAACGATTCTGTATTCATTCAATACATAGGATTTAAGCAGGATCTACCCCAGTCTGCTGACATGCTAGCAGAGTAGTAGATTTTTGTAAAAATCTTTTATAATTGTAAAGGACAATGTTTTATCAATTGATTGCAATAATGTAAATTTGTTTTAACTATTAAACGTACTAAAAATATGACTTATTTTATCTTTGTGAAAACATTGGACACAGTGTGTTGTCAAGCTTATGAGATGCCATGCAAGTGTAAGCCACTGTGACACTATTGTTCTTTTTTTTTATTTTTATAAATGTCTAATGATAATGTCAATGAGGGATTTTTAATAACTGCTATGCTGAAATTATAACCAATATTGATACTGTTGTTGATGATATTCATTTTTGTTTCACTACTTTTGTTTTGTTCTGTGTCGTGTTTGTGTCTCCTCTCAATTGCTCTGTTTATTGCAGTTCTGAGTGTTGCTGGGTCAGGTTTGCTTTTGGAATTGGATTGCATTGTTATGGTATTGCTGTGTAGTGGTTTGTTGGATTGATAAAAAGAAACATTTTTAAATGAGAATCGATTCTGAATCGCACAACATATTCATATTCATCTTCTTTTTTTTTTTTTACTATTAATGCAACTTCTTGAACAGGTGCGGTAGGAACCAGATGGATGGATTAAAATGCATGAGAATGTTTTATATTTTGAACGTTATTTTTAACACTCTGATTAACAGTGGAATTATTAATTACTTACCGTGTTAAGCAATGTCAGCTCAGATTTATCTGAGAGCCAGATCCAGTCATCAAAAGAGCCACATCTGGCTCTAGAGCCATAGGTTCCCTACCCCTGACCTAGAGTATGACTTAATAGACGTCCTCACAAATACATGAAGCATTAAATGCATTGAATTTAGTTTTTCCTTGCCCCTATCTTTTGACATTGTTGACATTAAATGTTGGCAAAGCTGGCAGGACCACCTCTGTGTGTCGCCAAAGTATCCACAGCCTGTAGACACGTGCGTACGTGAGCCATGAAGTTGGTGTGAGGCACCGCACGTTTCTATTAGTTAAAGTAACTATATATGGGGCGGTATAGCTCGGATGGTAGAGCAGCCGTGCCAGCAACTTGAGGGTTGCGGGTTTGATCCCGGCTTCCGCCATCCGAGTCACTGCCGTTGTGTCCTTGGGCAAGACACTTTACCCACCTGCTCCCAGTGCCACCCACACTGGTTTAAATGTAAAAATTAGATATTGGGTTTCACTATGTAAAGCGCTTTGAGTCACTAGAGAAAAAGCGCTATATAAATATAATTCACTTCACTAAAAAAGGGTGGGATTCAAAAAGTGTGTACTTCTTTCCATTACTCTTTTGAGATATGTTTAATTAAATTGTATTAAATTTCATTTTATCAATTAAATAGTATTTTCTTTTTTGTGATATAATAATATTGCCATTGAGCACAAGATGGTTCACTAAAGATATGTATGGATATTATGTACAACATGTGAAGTGAAGTGAATTATATTTATATAGCGCTTTTTCTCAAGTGACTCAAAGCGCTTTTACATAGTGACACCCAATATCTAAGTTACATTTAAACCAGTGTGGGTGGCACTGGGAGCAGGTGGGTAAAGTGTCTTGCCCAAGAACACAACGGCAGTAACTAGGATGGCACAAGCGGGAATCGAACCTGCAACCCTCAAGTTGCTGGCACAGCCACTCTACCAACCGAGCTATGCCGCCCCAATGTATGACGTGCAGTTGACTATGACGTACTCAAAATACATCAATCATATTTCCACGTCCGGTTCACCCTTGATACATCTCATATTTTCCGTGAAAAAAAGGGCACACGCCAGATTTTTCTGCATACGCCCGCTAAATACGTGAGGCCCCTGATCTTTTAATCAATCAATCAATCAATCAATCAATCAATCAATCAATGTTTATTTTTATAGCCCTAAATCACAAATGTCTCAAAGGGCTGCACAAAACACAACACAAACCACAACGACATCCTCGGAAGAACCCACATAAGGGCAAGGAAAACTCACACCCAGTGGGACTATGAAGAACTTTTGGTTCATCATTAAACGAAACATACTTTAAAAATAACCATATCAGGCAAAGAATGGGAGCGAATGTCAACACCAAAACTCTAGAATAACCTCAATGCTCAGATGTCATCAAACTGTTTTGAAAAGAAGAGAAGGTACAACGTGGTAAACATGCCGCTGTCCCAACTATTTTGAGACCTGTGGCATCCATACATTTTTTTGTATTCCGTTTGGGCAATTTTTGGGCACCACGCGATTTGATTTGATTCTTTGGGGTAACGATTTGATTCATAATCGATTCTTGATCCTTTTTTTAATAACATTGTGTGCCAGTTCTATGATAAACTATATTCGTCCATATAATAGAAAAAACACTCCGAACTATTTCTATATTATTTAAAAGAAAACTGGTTTTGCTTAATATAATGCTTCCCAAACATTTAATAAAGTCCAAATACAAATAAAGCAGCAAGAGAAGTGTCCAACACTTCTCTTTTCTAAAGTAAATATTTACAATTACATTTTCTGTATCAACAATATGATTTGCCTGAGTGGTTGAACAGGACAAAAAAAATAAAATCAATTTAGAATCCATCCATCCATCCATTTTCTACCGCTTATTCCCTTTCGGGGTCGCGGGGGGCGCTGGCGCCTATCTCAGCTACAATCGGGCGGAAGGCAGGGTACACCCTGGACAAGTCGCCACCTCATCGCAGGGCCAACACAAATAGATGGACAACATTCACACACTAGGGCCAATTTAGTGTTGCCAATCAACCTATCCCCAGGTGCATGTCTTTGGAAGTGGGAGGAAGCCGGAGTACCCGGAGGGAACCCACGCATTCACGGGGAGAACATGCAAACTCCACACAGAAAGATCCCGAGCCTGGGATTGAACCCAAGACTGCAGGACCTTCGTATTGTGAGGCAGACGCACTAACCCCTCTTCCACCGTGAAGCCCCAATTTAGAATCGTTAATCTGAAAAGATATAATATTTTTGACACCCCTATTATGCATGTTCTGTCCATCCATCCATCCATCTTCCTCCACTCATCCGAGGTCGGGTCGCGGGGGCAGCAGCCTAAGCAGGGAAGCCCAGACTTCCTTCTCCCCAGCCACTTCGTTCAGCTCTTCCCGGGGGATCCCCAGGTATTCCGAAGCCAGCCGGGAGAGATAGTCTTCCCAACGTGTCCTGGGTCTTCCCCGTAGCCTCCTAACGGTCGGACGTGCCCGAAACACCTGTCGGCTTGTGATTTTAAATCTTGTTTTCATTCTCTGCAAATATAAAGAACGTACCAAGAGACACACTAGGTGGCACAAAATGTTACTGTGTGCATGTTTTGATGCTATGTAACAAGACAGTAGTTACTGTCTGTTATGGTTGTTGTTTAACTCTGCTTAGCTATAACAAAGAAGTGTCCAATTCTACAAATCATGTTGACATATACCAGTGTTTTGCAAATATTTTCTGTACCCCGAGGCAGGATAAGGTAAGGAGATACAGTGTGTGTACTCTTAAGAGTTCTTTCACCTTTGCACTTTCAGGTAAAATCCTAACCGATGACTTTGCCGACAAAGAAGGTTTAGAGATGGGTGATGAATACTTTGCTAATCTGGACCACATTGAGAGCGTGGAGAATTTCAAGGAGGGCTATGAGAGCGAGGCTCACTGTTCTGACAGCGAGGGCAGCGGCGTGGACATGTCCAGGTTAAAAATTCAACCATCAGCCTTGGTGTCCGGTAACTCTTTTGGACGACAGGCCAAAAAAGGTGAATAGTCATAAAATCCCCGCATTGGTTGTCATGTTCTCTCATCGCCCTCTCCTCGTTTCTACAGAAGAAAGCTCAGGCTCGTCCGGGGAAAGCAATGGCGAGGACGATAAAGAGTCAAAAAGTGAGGATGAGAGTGACAGTTCAGACGACACGTTCGTGAAGGACAATTTATACAGCAGCAGCTCCGTGTGGAGGAGCTACACCACGCGTGGACAGGCCAAAGGCAACAAGGACGGTGAGTTAGCACTTAATAGGAGATCTGAGATGTTACCTTCTCGGCTCAATGTGACCGTACATTTCAAATGAGACGTGCAGGTACTACTTTGTACTAAACCCAAAACCAGTGAAGTTAACACGTTGTGTAAAATGTAAATAAAAAAAGAATACAATGATTTGCAAAACCTTTTCAACCTTTGTTCAATTGAATAGACTGCAAAGACTCTATACTTAACATTCAAACTGGTAGACTTTTTTTTGTGTGCAAATATTAGCACATGTAGAATTTGATGCCTGTAACATGTTTCAAAAAAGCTAGCACAAGTGGCAAAAAAAGACTGAGAAAGTTGAGGAATGTTCATCAAACACTTATTTGGAACATCCCACGGGTGAACAGGCTAATTGGGAACAGGTGGGTGCCGGTATTGGGTATGAAAGCAGCTTCCATGAAATGCTCAGTCATTCACAAACAAGGATGGGTCAACGGTCACCACATTGTGAACAAATGCATGAGCAAATTGTCCAACACTTTAAGAACAACATTTCTCAATGAGCTATTGCAAGGAATTCTATGGTCCGTAACACCATCAAAAGTTTCGGAAAATCTGGAAAAATCACTGCATGTAAGCGGCAAGGCCCGTGACCTTCGATCCCTCTGGATTTTATTGTCTGGACTCCACTTTGTTGCAAGATTATAGTCAAGTCTCAACTTTGCTGCAGGATTATAGTTCACAGCCTCCACTTCGCTGCAGGGTTTTAGTCCAGGGTCTCCACTTTGCTACAGGAGTATATAGTCCACGGTCTCCACTTTTCTACTAGGGTATAGTCCACGGTCTCCACTTTGCTACACGAGTATATAGTCCACGGTCTCCACTTTTCTTCTAGGGTATAGTCCACGGTCTCCACTTTGCTACTAGGGTATAGTCCACGGTCTCCACTTTGCTACGGGAGTATATAGTCCACGGTCTCATTTTCTACTAGGGTATAGTCCACGGTCTCCACTTTGCTACTAGGGTATAGTCCACGGTCTCCACTTTGCTACAGGAGTATATAGTCCACGGTCTCCACTTTTCTACTAGGGTATAGTCCACGGTCTCCACTTTGCTACAGGAGTATATAGTCCACGGTCTCCACTTTTTTACTAGGGTATAGTCCACGGTCTCCACTTTGCTACAGGAGTATATAGTCCACGGTCTCCACTTTTTTACTAGGGTATAGTCCACGGTCTCCACTTTGCTACAGGAGTATATAGTCCACGGTCTCCACTTTTCTACTAGGGTATAGTCCACGGTCTCCACTTTGCTACAGGAGTATATAGTCCACGGTCTCCACTTTTTTACTAGGGTATAGTCCACGGTCTCCACTTTGCTACAGGAGTATATAGTCCACGGTCTCCATTTTCTACTAGGGTATAGTCCACGGTCTCCACTTTGCTACTAGGGTATAGTCCACGGTCTCCACTTTGCTACAGGAGTATATAGTCCACGGTCTCCACTTTTCTACTAGGGTATAGTCCACGGTCTCCACTTTGCTACAGGAGTATATAGTCCACGGTCTCCACTTTGCTACAGGAGTATATAGTCCACGGTCTCCACTTTGCTACAGGAGTATATAGTCCACGGTCTCCACTTTGCTACAGGAGTATATAGTCCACGGTCTCCACTTTTCTACCAGGGTATAGTCCACGGTCTCCACTTTTCTACCAGGGTATAGTCCACGGTCTCCACTTTTCTACTAGGGTATAGTCCACGGTCTCCACTTTTCTACCAGGGTATAGTCCACGGTCTCCACTTTTCTACTAGGGTATAGTCCACGGTCTCCACTTTTCTACTAGGGTATAGTCCACGGTCTCCACTTTGCTACAGGAGTATATAGTCCACGGTCTCCACTTTTCTACCAGGGTATAGTCCACGGTCTCCACTTTTCTACTAGGGTATAGTCCACGGTCTCCACTTTGCTACAGGAGTATATAGTCCACGGTCTCCACTTTTCTACCAGGGTATAGTCCACGGTCTCCACTTTTCTACCAGGGTATAGTCCACGGTCTCCACTTTTCTACTAGGGTATAGTCCACGGTCTCCATTTTGCTACAGGATTATATTCATGCTTTCAGTTGGTAGCGCGGCCGTGCTAGGTTCGCCACCCACTCTGGTTTAAATGTACCTTAAATGTATCTTTAATGTATTATCTACATCTTAGAGATGTAGATAATGGGTTTTAGTATGTAAAGTGTTTTAGTCTCGAGAAAAAAGTGCTATATAAATATAATTTACTCCACTTTGCTGCAGGAATAATGTCCACAGTCGCCATTTTGCTTCAATTTTATCGTCATCATTTTTATTGCAATTGTTGGTCTCCTCTTGGATAAAATTCATGAAGAAATTATGTGGCCAGCAGTGAATAAAGGGGACTCTTTCTTATTGTCTTCTCAGAAAGTCAGGACGTTAAAGAAGGGACTACTACCGTTCCAGCCAAAGTAGATGAGAAGTCAGTGTCTGTGCCAGAAGAGACGGGGAAAAACAAAGTAGCATCCTGGCTCACCAACCAGGGACAGAAGAAGGTGAGGTCTAATGGTAACCAGGTTTTCTGTTCCAAGAAATATACATTTCATTAGGTACACCTTCTTTATTTAATGCCATCCTAGTCATAAACTGTATCAAAAAGCATAATGCTCAGCAAGGCTGCAATTAATTATCTATCAAATAAAAGGCTTTGTTTTATTAAAGGCGATAGAACAAGTTAAATAAAAGGCAAAATAAGGTTTAAAAAATGGTAAATAGAAGTCGAAGGTAAAATTAAGTTTATAAAGTACATTCGAGCCAATCAAAGACAAATTAAAGGTCAATATAAGTTGAAAGAAGATATAGAGAATGTAAACAGAAGCTAAAAGGATAAATATAAGGTAAAATGAGCCCAAAAAAGGTACATATAAGCCAAAAAAAGATAGATGGAAGAGGTATATAAGCTAGAAGGTAAAGAAAGGTAAAAAACTATCCATCCATCCATTTTCTACCGCTTATTCCCTTTCGGGGTCGCGGGGGGCGCTGGCGCCTATCTCAGCTACAATCGGCCTAAACAATAAGCTAGAAGGTAAAGAAAGGTAAAAAACTATCCATCCATCCATTTTCTACCGCTTATTCCCTTTCGGGGTCGCGGGGGGCGCTGGCGCCTATCTCAGCTACAATCGGCCTAAACAAACAAAAAAAGAAGATAATTAGAAGTTAATTAAAAGGTAAAATAAGGTCTAAAAAATAAATAGAAGCCAAAAGAAGATAAAAAGAAGGTAAAGAAAAGGTGAATAGGGAAATATAAGCCAAAAGCAGATCAATAGAAAATAAATAGAAGCTAAAAAGTTATATAAAAGGTAGATAAAAGTTAAAAGAAGGCAAAATAAGGTTGATAGAAGCTAACAAAAAAAAGGTAAATATAAGCAAAAAAGACGATAAATAGAAGGTATATAGAAATTAAAAGGATAAATATGAGGGAAAAAAAGGTAAATATAAGATAAAGGAAGGCAAATAGAAACTAAAAGAAGATAGCTAGAAGGTAAATAAAAGGCAAACGAAAATAAATAGAAGTTAAATAAAATGTCAAAGTAAAAAGAGTAAATATAAGCCAAAATAAGATAAGTAGAAGGTAAATAAAAGCTAAAAAATAATAATTACAAGGTAAATAAAAGGCTAACAAGGTTAAAAAAGGTACATTTAGCCAAAAGCTAGCATAGCTCGGTTGGTACAGCGGCCGTGCCAGCAACTTGAGGGTTGCAGGTTCGATTCCCGCTTCCGCCATCCTAGTCAATGCTGTTGTGTCCTTGGGCAAGACACTTTACCCACCTGCTCCCAGTGCCACCCACACTGGTTTGAATGTAACTTAGATTTGGGTTTCACTATGTAAAGTGCTTTGAGTCACTAGAGAAAAGCGCTATATAAATATAATTCACTTCACTTCAAAGAAGGTAATGTAATGAAGGTTACGGCAAGTACAAAATATTTGATTATTTCAACTATTTTCCATAAAATACGCATTGAGCGTATGTTTTATTTAAATAATCAAACAAACTAATTGACAGATTAGTTAATTACTAAAATAATTAATATCTGCAGACCAAATGCTCATTATTGATAGGTTATGTCCAAATACAGTAATATGTTGTATTGTGGTGCATCGCAGAGCCCCAATAATCAGAGCAATAAATGAATAGGCTACCTGTGTCAATCTTATGATTCTTTGCTTTTTCTATCCTAGGAGTCTGCAGAGGGCAAGAGGTGCGTCACTACTACCGTCCTCACCTTCCTGCATTAAAATATCACCCATTGATCACTTTGATTGATTTCCTGTTGCTCACAGCCAAGTGAAGCCTGACTCTGCAAAGAAGCCGGAAGTGACCACTGTCTCCGACAGTGACGACGTCCAAACCATCAGCTCGGGTTCTGACGACAACAGGGAGAAAGAGAAACCCCCCACTGGTACAAAACGGAGAGAAACAAAATAGCAATTTGGGACTTTGTCTGATTTTAAGCCCCGCCCAACTTGTCTCTGTAGGCGTGGTTAAGAAGCAGGTAGCCGTGAAGTCCACTCGAGGCATCGCCTTGAAGACGGGTCACGGCATGATGGTTAAGACGGGGGCGCCCGCAGGTGTGACGTCACAAGGAGGCCAGGGTGCTAAACCGGGGCAGCAGGGACAGACGGGAGGGGGTGGAGAAAATGGCCACAAAAACACCCGGCTGTTTTTCGATGGCGAAGAATCGTGTTACATCATCGACGCCAAGCTGGAGGGAAACCTTGGCCGCTACCTCAACGTAAGTGTGTTCACAAAACAACTTCCTCTGTGTGATCACTTTTACAGCATGCTCTTTTTTGGTTTCTTTGTGCAACAGCACAGCTGCAGTCCCAACCTCTTTGTCCAGAACGTCTTTGTGGACACACACGACTTGAGGTTCCCTTGGGTAGCGTTCTTTGCCAGCAAGTGAGTTTTGTCTCGAAACATACGCTTTGATATTTTATTAATACTTTCAACAAGGATCATTTCTTACTAGCATCCTTTAACATTTTGCTGATAATCCACATGTCAGAAACAATCAACACAATTACCAAAACATTTGTAAAAAATTGATAATACCTCAAATAGTTGCTTCTTAATTCGATTCTTTTGTGCTATGGTGCTTTTTCGATGTGCTGCAGCATCATGACATGAAAAGAGTTTTTATATATTTGTATATATGTGTGTGTGTGTGTGTGTATATATATATAAATATGTATGTATGTATATATACTGTATATGTATATATGTGTATACATGTGTATATATATATATATATATATATATATGTATATATGCGTATATATGTATGTATATTTATGTATGTATGTATATATATACTGTATATGTATATATGTGTATATATGTGTATACATATGTATATATATATATATATGTATATATGTATGTATATTTATGTATGCATGTATATTTATGTATGTATGTGTATATGAATATATGCATATATATGTATATACATGCGTATATATGTATGTATATATATATATATATATGTATGTATATATGTGTATATGAATGTATATATATAGATATATGCATTTATGTATATATATATTTATACACATATATATTTATACATGTATATGCATATATATGTACACACATGCATATGTATAAATATATATGTGTGTGTATATATATGTATATATACATATATGCATATATATGTACATATATATGTATGAATGTACATACATATATATATGTATATATGCATATATATACACACACATATATATTTATACATATGCATGTGTGTATATATATGCATATATATGTACATATATATGTATGAATGTGTATATATTAGGGCTGGGCAACGATTAAAAATTTTAATCGAAGTTAATCGCACTATTTCTCCGATTACTCGCGATTAACTGCATTGTATACGCAAAGCCCAATAATGAATTCAAAAGTAGTGTGTAGTGCACCTTTATTGGAATATTCTCTCACATGAACAAAGGCGCCAAAACATTTGTTGTGCAAACACAATTTAAATCAGCCCTTGTTAAACAGTAGCAGTTAAATAGCATATTTTTTGAAAATCAACTCAAAAAATGTAAATACAAACATTTAAGCTTATTGCCACTGCCAGGGTATTTAAGTTATCCTGTTTGTTGTGGAAAATAAATATAATCTACATACAAATCTCTGAGCCACAATCATAACATCTGAACAGGCAATTTCTGAGGTAACAGCAGAAACATTTTTTTTATTATGTTTAAAAAACCTATATTATAGGTAGTGGGCTGTTTTAGGGAATTTTTGATCAAATCATCCGTAGTAGCAATATTAATAATGTTGTGTTTATTCTGCGTAGTGCACTTAAAATAATTATGACCATATCTAGGAATTGATATGATGGGAATTTTCCGATTGTTTGCTTGGTGCTTTGATAAACTGAACGCATATACATGGTACTATATTGTGATGTTATGACCCAGGGAAAAATAGAACTACCCTACCCAGCATGCAACAGGAGTGACGAGCATGCGCGGTAGCCCGGTATAGGTTGTGTCGCCATGACGGCATCTTGTATGTTGTGATATGCACGCTCTGAAAGCAAATGTTAAGAACTCAGCCAACACTCCTGGTCTGCATTATTCATAAATAGACAGACAACACATATACTCCGCTGCTTCACAGGACGCTGGATGTAGCCGGCAAAGTATTCCCATGCTAGCTAGCCGGTCTAGCAAGCACGCCTCATTCAGTCCAAAACAGCCCGATCATCCACATTCAGAATTGTTTGGCGGTTGTAAGTGATCCCGGAGTGACCACGCTGTAAGCCAGCCATGAAATTTGCAGAATTGTCCGGTATTTTTGCCAAATGTTCCATCTTTACCAAGAGCCCCTCGACCCCGAAGCCCATCCGGGCGACGCCATCTTTTTAAGAAAAGGCGTTAACAAAATAAAAGTATGTAAACAACATACGCAAATGTGCGATAAAATAATTGTCGGCGTTAATAGATTGATGAGTTAACTTGTAATTAACGCATTAATTTGCCCACCCCTTGTATATATATATATATATGTGTATATGTATATACACACACACACACACACACAAAAGGTGAAATAACTGAAAACATGTTTTATATCCTGTCCATCTATCCAATTTCTACCGCTTATCCCTTTTGGGGTGGCGGGGGGTGCTGGAGCCTATATTGTAGTTTCTTCTAAATAGCCACCCTTTGCTCTGATTACTGTTTTGTACACTCATGGCATTCTCCTGACGAGTTCATAATTTTGATGACACCTGTGACAATCTACAATGTAAATAGTTTTCTTTTTTTCCAAACGCATTGAAATGAGTTGTGTCCAAACAAGGTAAATATATATGTATACATCTATATATATATATATATATATATATATATATATATATATATATATATATATATATATATATATATATATCAAGAATGTGATTTTTTCATCTATAGTCGAATATCTGTATGTTTTATCTCTATAAAAATATAAAAAAAGATTTCCCGTTTTACTTCCTTTTTTTTTCGACCTACAATGTGTGTTAAAATCTTGATTCGTCTCTTTGCCATACCTGCCAACAACTACGGTTTTCCCGTAATGAGTACAGTTTTTGATAATCCAATGGTAAAAACTGCTGTTTATCATTAAAAATTATTAACTTAAAAATCGAAGCTACATAGCGAAGCAACTCCACTGGCAGGGGACAAATTATACGGGAAACATCAATGATGATTGGTTGGTTTACGTGTAAGAACATCCATGGTTGGTTGGTTGGTTTATTATAATGAGTCACGATTGGTTAAGATTAGGGCAAAACATTAAGGACAGGCCAATCATAGGCAACGTAGGGTGGGTCACAACAGACCTCCCAAATGACGACAAGAGAGGAAGGGAAGAGGGAATAATGAAGCGGGCGATTTATATATTTAAAAAATTATTGGAAGACAACTCAGTTCAAATTAGCAACATCTAATGTTTCAAGCAAATATTTCAAAGAATACCTTACATGTCTTTAAAGTAACAATGTAAACATCAAGTGTCAGACATAAATGTTCAAATTAGTGTCCGTCAATTTATACTTGATGAGGAGCACATTGTCCTTTACAGTGAACATTTTTTCATATCAGTCTGGAAAATGTTGTACCTCAGAAAAGTAAACCAACAATATAAATTTAAATTATGTAAATACCTCACAAACAGATGTTTGGCTTCGCTGGCTTCAAATATTGTTTCAGTTTGACTTGTCCAGCCCTGCTTTCCACCCGAGTGCGGTAGAAAAATAGAGGGATGGATTGAGGATTGATTATAACTAATTATGAATTATAATTACTGAAAGAAACACCACCTAATATTTTCTTATTGTCTGCTCTGTCGTCCACAAGTTACAGACATATTCCGTCTATTTTACACTTGAAAAGTATTTGTCCATCTTCAACATTTATTTGTGTTCTAACACATTTACTCCTGCACATTAAGAACATTTTTGAACAGTTGAGAGCGATCCATAACACCATTTTTGTTGGTAAATGAGCGATCATCACACATCAACATATCTAACATGTAAATGTTGCCTCTTTGCCAGGTCAGCATTGCAAATGAAAATGTGTTAATCGCTTTATCCTGGATAAATAAACTGTTAATAATGTTTATACAAAAGTGTATATTATATATACAATTATATATATATAGTATTTATATAGGTGTGTGTGTGTGTGTCTGTATATGATGGACATGTGTGTATTTTGGGTATATGCATTTGTGTATTTATGTGATTATGTGTGTATGTATATATATATATAGTTATATGTATGTATGTATATATATATATATATATATATATATATATATATATATATATATATATATATATATATAAATTGTATATATGTGTGTGTATATATGTGTGTGTACATATGTATATATGTAAGTGTGTGTGAATTTAAATGTATTATATATAGATAATATATATCATCTACGCAGCAACCACTGAACTGAATTATATTATATATATTATTGTATTATATATTATATATATATATTGTATATGTATAGGGGTGCGACCTAATAAGTTTACTTCTTCCCACTCCCTTTTGAGCCAATCTTGACATCTACAAAAGATTAGTCACACGTAATGTTTTCAATGTAGGTGTAAAAATAATGTATTTATATATTTCTTTTGTATTTTATGTCATTCTCTTGTTTTTTTTTGCATGGCTCAAAATAAACCATTCATTCATTCATTCAAATAAATGTGCAATAAAAACATGTAAAATAGGTGGTACATGTTTATATACCTCATTACCCATAAGGCTTAGAACTGTGGACTAGTATAAAAATAAACATCTTGAGTCACAACATTAAGGGAGGACAAGCAATGTGCCGTTTGATCAATGAAGAGTTGATATTTTGTTACAAGTTTTTGTTTCTGCTTTGTCTGCACAGGAAATAAGCATATGTTTTTATTAGATAGTCGACGTGGGCGTTTGAGCGCTGCTCAGAAACAAATTTGATTGGTGGAAATGACACTGATTGGCTAAAATGTGCAGATAGAGTTGCAAGGCCGACCATAACTTGGTTAAAAGTTGCGTGAATTGGCGCGATTGTGACATGGTGACTTCCTGGAGGGACTGATTATACGTCGACATAAATATGTGGTTCTCAATTATTTTCTGTCACGCTGTCTTGCTTACAATGAAAAAAGTATCTTGATCTTTAAGTAATTGATTAAGAATGTAAATTAGGTTATACTGTTCATGTAATTTAAATTTGATTGGTATTTCAATTGGGCTTCACGGTGGAAGAGGGGTTAGTGCGTCTGCCTCACAATACGAAGGTCCTGAGTAGTCAGGGTTCAATCCCGGGCTCGGGATCTTTCTGTGTGGAGTTTGCATGTTCTCCCCGTGACTGCGTGGGTTCCCTCCGGGTACTCCGGCTTCCTCCCACTTCCAAAGACATGCACCTGGGGATAGGTTGATTGGCAACACTAAATGGTCCCTAGTGTGTGAATGTTGTCTGTCTATCTGTGTTGGCCCTGCGATGAGGTGGAGACTTGTCCAGGGTGTACACCGCCTTCCGCCCGATTGTAGCTGAGATAAGCACCAGCGCCCCCCGCAACCCCAAAGGGAATAAGCGGTAGAAAATGGATGGATGGATGGATGGATGGTATTTCAATTGGGCTTCACGGTGGAAGAGGGGTTAGTGCGTCTGCCTCACAATACGAAGGTCCGGAGTAGTCAGGGTTCAATCCCGGGCTCGGGATCTTTCTGTGTGGAGTTTGCATGTTCTCCCCGTGAATGCGTGGGTTCCCTCCGGGTATTCCGGCTTCCTCCCACTTCCAAAGACATGCACCTGGGGATTGGCAACACTAAATTGGCCCTAGTGTGTGAATGTGAGTGTGAATGTTGTCTGTCTATCTGTGTTGGCCCTGCGATGAGGTGGCGACTTGTCCAGGGTGTACGCCGCCTTCCGCCCGATTGTAGCTGAGATAGGCACGAGCCCCCCCGCGATCCCAAAGGGAATAAGCGGTAGAAATGGATGGATGGTATTTCACAATTACAGTAATGTTGTGCAAAAATAGATTTTGCACTTAACACTTTCAACAATTAATTTTATTATAATCAACCATAGCTCGGTTGGTAGAGTGGCCGTGCCAGCAACTTGAGGGTTGCAGGTTCGATTCCCGCTTCCGCCATCCTAGTTACTGCCGTTGTGTCCTTGGGCAAGACACTTTACCCACCTGCTCCCAGTGCCACCCACACTGCTTTAAATGTAACTTAGATATTGGGTTTCACTATGTAAAGCGCTTTGAGTCACTAGAGAAAAGCGCTATATAAATATAATTCACTTCACTTCACTTAAATTGTTTGTGTTTGTATTTAATTTATTAAATTATACATTTTTCAAATTTTAGCAACAAAATGTATTTCAATACATCTGTGTTTGTTCTTTTTAGACATTTATTTTGTTTATTATCAAGCATTGCTAAAGTTGCCAATCCCACCATAATATAACACAGAATATAAATGTCATTAAAATTAATTTCAGTGTTCAGTTTTGGGGTGTATTACTTTTTACAAGAGATAATATCTGCATACGTGGGTATGATATGATGAAAAATAAATATTTTGGAATATAAGATTGAGAAAGTGGAGCTCAATGGAAAATGTTGAACACTTCATTGACATAAAGTCATTTATTGTTTTCTGTCATAATCTCTTAATGACAGCAGAGTTGCACCACTTCTATCTTGTCTGCATGTCCTCACAGACCTTGCGTTTCATTTTGTGTCCATGCAGGCGTATCCGGGCTGGAACGGAGCTGACCTGGGACTACAACTATGAAGTGGGCAGCGTGGAGGGCAAAGTGCTGCTGTGCTGCTGCGGCTCCACCGAGTGTAGAGGAAGACTTCTGTGAGTGTTCTCTCGCTGCCCGCTGCTACTTTTTTTATATAAAAAAAAACAAAAAACAATATCAAGAAAAACTACTGTTATTGTTTTTTTAATTGTGTTTATTTTCTTTTAGCATTTGATGATTTCAGGTTTTTCAGTTATTTTTATATGCAGTCGTTTCATTTGACTTACAGCAAGTTTATTTGAATTTTTTAAATAAAATATGGTTGTTTTTTTCCAAAAAAGGACTGCGCCAGTCTGCTTTGTAAACCTTGAATATACTTCACTGATTTGCTGACATTTTTCAAATGTTTATTATGAAGCCCATCTTAATATTGCTCATAATTATCCTTTATATTATTTATTATTCTTCCACACATTTGCATTTTTCTTGCGACTAATGCAGAACAAACCGGGAGAAGAACGGCACACATTACATCGTTGGATGTGAGCATAGAGATGTGACATTCGTCATTAAATCGAGTCTTTTGAGCGGCTTTTTTAAGTGAACGATGAAAACCGATATGCAGTTTGAACTGTTAGTGTGGGAGACTTTTTTATGTCGTTTTTTTCCGGTTGGCAATTGTTTGTTGGTATTTGTTTATTTGAAGGACAATGGGCAGTTCCATTAAGACTATGGCTGCACCAGATTTAGCACCATGCTAATTTCCATCTGTAGTCCTTTTATGGTGCATCTAACATCCACAATAAAATTACACAGGATTGAATTTACACAATATTAAAATTACATAATGATAAACAATTTAAAATACGAGTACAATACATAGAGGGTATGTGAACTACAAATCAGTGGGTGGTCAAGTTTATAGTATTTTATCTTACTGGTGACAATGGTAGGTCACATGGGCAACGTTAGCTTCATTCTGGGGAAAAAAAGGCTACGGACATTGAAGCAAGCGTCGTCCAAATTGAAGAATGTCAGCAAGGACTGGACTATTGGCACATTTCACCAAATTCTACTGCAGTGATGATCAGTTTGCCACCAGAGGGTGCTATTTGACCACTGTGATGAGGCCATTGTGTATACACTGTCCAATGATGATTAATGGGTGTGCTCACTAAAGCAGTTTTCACTTCCAACTTATTTGGCAATAATACATGCCTTAGTTTTACTCAAATCTCTATGGGAGGAAAAAAATCTGAATTGCCATGTTAACGTAAAGCGTATGAACTCGCTTAAAATTGCAACATTTAGGGCCTGATTTACTAAGATCCAAACACGCACTGAACGGCGTGTGGAGTCCAAAAAAATAGCGCATACTATTGTAGGCGTGGCGTGTGTCATCTATTAAAACTGGTTGTGCAATTGAAAAGTGGTGTAAACAGCCTAATTTAAACAAGGATTTTGCGTGTACTATACGGGGCATCACCATGGAGATACTCATTTACTGCACATTCATGTTATCATGTGGCGTTTTGTTAGGTTTTCCAACATGCAGGAGACATCTACCACTTTTTATGGACATTTTACAAGCAGTCGTGCAGTGCATTTAAATTGACACCAATTTTTTTTTTTTGCCGCTGAAGTTACTTCGCTCAAGACACGGAAATGCATACTCCAAGAAGTTTTTTTCATATAGGAAATATTTTATTCTATTCATTTTCTACCACTTATTCCCTTTGGGGTTATGTGAAAAAAAACTAATTTCATTAAAAAATGCCTCAATTGATCAGTACCTTACGTCCGCTAGCAGCTATGAAATTATAAAATGATGTTGCTGAATAGATGAGTATGTGGCACTGTCAGTTTCCCCAGTTCTTAAGTAAATTGCTAAATCAGGGGTATCCAAACTTCAGTCTGCTGACGTCTTCATTTTGGCCCACAAAACGTCATAAGTTAAAATAAGGAATAAGATTGCTTTTTTTTTTTTTAAGGATTACTTATGATGGTCTCCCTTTGTTGCTCTCGAGTAGACCACATGAGGTTGTCAAATCAATGACCTTTAATTATACTTTGAATAGGAACATTTACAACATTCACTTATATGACCTAACACAAACAACCTTCCTTAGTCATGGTGGGAAAACAATCCCAACTTCAACAAAATGTCAACAGACAACCTGCTCACTGAAACTTGTGGATATTGTAAAAAATGTCCATGCACCATGAAAATGTTTTGAAATCCCACCCATTCAAATCCTCTACAAAGCATGATGGAGAAAACTCTAAACAATCGCCACACTTATCCAGGTTTGTTGCATTTTATCTGCTGGATATTTCTGTCACAAAACTTTAAGGAAGTTGTCATATAAGTACTGTAAACAAGGTAAAAACTTTAAACTTTTACATACTCTTCACTTAATATTCAATTATATTAATTATATGTTATTGCAAGTGTGTGCAGATTTGTGTCCAGGTGTTATCAAGTGTATGCAGGTGTGTGTCCAGGTGTTATCAAGTGTATGCAGGTGTGTGTCCAGGTGTTATCAAGTGTATGCAGGTATGTGCAAGTGTGCTCAGGTGTGTACAAGTGTGCTCAGGTGTATGCAAGTGTGTGTCCAGGTGTATGTATGCAAGTGTGTGTCCAGGTGTATGTATGCAGGTGTGTGTCCAGGTGTTATCAAGTGTATGCAGGTATGTGCAAGTGTGCTCAGGTGTGTACAAGTGTGCTCAGGTGTATGCAAGTGTGTGTCCAGGTGTATGTATGCAAGTGTGCTCAGGTGTATGTATGCAAGTGTGTGTCCAGGTGTTATCAGTGTATGCAAGTGTGTGTCCAGGTATGTGCAAGTGTATACAAGTGTGTGTGTCCAGGTGTTATCAAGTGTGTCCAGGTGCGCGCAGGTGTGTGCATGTGTATGCAAGTGTGTGTCCAGGTGTGTGCAAGTGTGTGTGTCCAGGTGTATGCAAGTGTGTGTCCAGGAGTGTGAAAATATAGGCATGGCAAATGTGTATAGAAGTGTGTGTCCAAGTGTACAGAAGTGTATACAACTGTGTGCAAGTGTGTCCAAGTGTGCGCAGGTGTATACAACTGTGTGCAGGTGTGTGTCCAGGTATGTGCAGGTGTATGCAAGTGTGTGTCCAGGTATGTGCAGGCATGTGTAAGTAACTGTGTCTCCAAGAATGTGCAAATGTATGTCCAGGTATGTGCAGGTGTATGTAAGTGTGTGTCCAAGAATGTAAGTGTGTGTCCAGGTATGTGCAGGTGTATGCAAGTGTGTGTCCAGGTGTATGCAAGTGTGTGTCCAGGTGTATGCAAGTGTGCTCAGGTGTATGCAAGTGTGTGTCCAGGTGTTATCAGGTATATGCAAGTGTGTGTCCAGATATGTGCAAGTGTGTGCGCAGGTGTGTGCAAGTGTGTCTGTCCAGGTGTATGCAAGTGTGTGTCCAGGAGTGTGAAAATATAGGCATGGCAAGTGTGTATAGAAGTGTGTGTCCAAGTGTATGCAAGTGTGCGCAAGTGTATACAACTGTGTGCAGGTGTGTGTCCAGGTATGTGCAGGTGTATGCAGGTGTGTGTCCAGGTATGTGCAGGTGTATGCAAGTGTGTGTCCAGGTGTATGCAAGTGTGTGCCCAGGTGTATGCAAGTGTGTGTCCAGGTGTATGCAAGTGTGTGTCCAGGTGTTATCAGTGTATGCAAGTGTGTGTCCAGGTATGTGCAAGTGTATACAAGTGTGTGTGTCCAGGTGTTATCAAGTGTGTCCAGGTGCGCGCAGGTGTGTGCATGTGTATGCAAGTGTGTGTCCAGGTGTGTGCAAGTGTGTGTGTCCAGGTGTATGCAAGTGTGTGTCCAGGTGTATGCAAGTGTGTGTCCAGGAGTGTGAAAATATAGGCATGGCAAATGTGTATAGAAGTGTGTGTCCAAGTGTACAGAAGTGTATACAACTGTGTGCAGGTGTGTCCAAGTGTGCGCAGGTGTATACAACTGTGTGCAGGTGTGTGTCCAGGTATGTGCAGGTGTATGCAAGTGTGTGTCCAGGTATGTGCAGGCATGTGTAAGTAACTGTGTCTCCAAGAATGTGCAAATGTGTGTCCAGGTATGTGCAGGTGTATGTAAGTGTGTGTCCAAGAATGTAAGTGTGTGTCCAGGTATGTGCAGGTGTATGCAAGTGTGTGTCCAGGTGTATGCAAGTGTGTGTCCAGGTGTATGCAAGTGTGCTCAGGTGTATGCAAGTGTGTGTCCAGGTGTTATCAGGTATATGCAAGTGTGTGTCCAGATATGTGCAAGTGTGTGCGCAGGTGTGTGCAAGTGTGTCTGTCCAGGTGTATGCAAGTGTGTGTCCAGGAGTGTGAAAATATAGGCATGGCAAGTGTGTATAGAAGTGTGTGTCCAAGTGTATGCAAGTGTGCGCAAGTGTATACAACTGTGTGCAGGTGTGTGTCCAGGTATGTGCAGGTGTATGCAGGTGTGTGTCCAGGTATGTGCAGGTGTATGCAAGTGTGTGTCCAGGTGTATGCAAGTGTGTGTCCAGGTGTATGCAAGTGTGTGCCCAGGTGTATGCAAGTGTGTGTCCAGATATGTGCAGGTGTATGCAAGTGTGTGTCCAGGTATGTGCGGTGTATGTAAGTGTGTGTCCAAGAATGTGCAAGTGTGTGTCCAGGTATGTGCAAGTGTGTGTCCAGGTATGTGCAGGTGTGTGTCCAGGTGTATGCAAGTGTGCGTCCAGGTATGTGCAGGTGTATGTAAGTGTGTGTCCAAGAATGTGCAAGTGTATGTCCAGGTATGTGCAGGTGTATGTAAGTGTGTGTCCAAGAATGTAAGTGTGTGTCCAGGTATGTGCAGGTGTATGCAAGTGTGTGTCCAGGTGTATGCAAGTGTGTGTCCAGGTGTATGCAAGTGTGCTCAGGTGTATGCAAGTGTGTGTCCAGGTGTTATCAGGTATATGCAAGTGTGTGTCCAGATATGTGCAAGTGTGTGCGCAGGTGTGTGCAAGTGTGTCTGTCCAGGTGTATGCAAGTGTGTGTCCAGGAGTGTGAAAATATAGGCATGGCAAGTGTGTATAGAAGTGTGTGTCCAAGTGTATGCAAGTGTGCGCAAGTGTATACAACTGTGTGCAGGTGTGTGTCCAGGTATGTGCAGGTGTATGCAGGTGTGTGTCCAGGTATGTGCAGGTGTATGCAAGTGTGTGTCCAGGTGTATGCAAGTGTGTGCCCAGGTGTATGCAAGTGTGTGTCCAGGTGTATGCAAGTGTGTGCCCAGGTGTATGCAAGTGTGTGTCCAGATATGTGCAGGTGTATGCAAGTGTGTGTCCAGGTATGTGCGGTGTATGTAAGTGTGTGTCCAAGAATGTGCAAGTGTGTGTCCAGGTATGTGCAAGTGTGTGTCCAGGTATGTGCAGGTGTATGCAAGTGTGTGTCCAGGTGTATGTATGCAAGTGTGTGTCCAGGTGTATGTATGCAGGTGTGTGTCCAGGTGTTATCAAGTGTATGCAGGTATGTGCAAGTGTGCTCAGGTGTGTACAAGTGTGCTCAGGTGTATGCAAGTGTGTGTCCAGGTGTATGTATGCAAGTGTGCTCAGGTGTATGTATGCAAGTGTGTGTCCAGGTGTTATCAGTGTATGCAAGTGTGTGTCCAGGTATGTGCAAGTGTATACAAGTGTGTGTGTCCAGGTGTTATCAAGTGTGTCCAGGTGCGCGCAGGTGTGTGCATGTGTATGCAAGTGTGTGTCCAGGTGTGTGCAAGTGTGTGTGTCCAGGTGTATGCAAGTGTGTGTCCAGGAGTGTGAAAATATAGGCATGGCAAATGTGTATAGAAGTGTGTGTCCAAGTGTACAGAAGTGTATACAACTGTGTGCAAGTGTGTCCAAGTGTGCGCAGGTGTATACAACTGTGTGCAGGTGTGTGTCCAGGTATGTGCAGGTGTATGCAAGTGTGTGTCCAGGTATGTGCAGGCATGTGTAAGTAACTGTGTCTCCAAGAATGTGCAAATGTATGTCCAGGTATGTGCAGGTGTATGTAAGTGTGTGTCCAAGAATGTAAGTGTGTGTCCAGGTATGTGCAGGTGTATGCAAGTGTGTGTCCAGGTGTATGCAAGTGTGTGTCCAGGTGTATGCAAGTGTGCTCAGGTGTATGCAAGTGTGTGTCCAGGTGTTATCAGGTATATGCAAGTGTGTGTCCAGATATGTGCAAGTGTGTGCGCAGGTGTGTGCAAGTGTGTCTGTCCAGGTGTATGCAAGTGTGTGTCCAGGAGTGTGAAAATATAGGCATGGCAAGTGTGTATAGAAGTGTGTGTCCAAGTGTATGCAAGTGTGCGCAAGTGTATACAACTGTGTGCAGGTGTGTGTCCAGGTATGTGCAGGTGTATGCAGGTGTGTGTCCAGGTATGTGCAGGTGTATGCAAGTGTGTGTCCAGGTGTATGCAAGTGTGTGCCCAGGTGTATGCAAGTGTGTGTCCAGGTGTATGCAAGTGTGTGTCCAGGTGTTATCAGTGTATGCAAGTGTGTGTCCAGGTATGTGCAAGTGTATACAAGTGTGTGTGTCCAGGTGTTATCAAGTGTGTCCAGGTGCGCGCAGGTGTGTGCATGTGTATGCAAGTGTGTGTCCAGGTGTGTGCAAGTGTGTGTGTCCAGGTGTATGCAAGTGTGTGTCCAGGTGTATGCAAGTGTGTGTCCAGGAGTGTGAAAATATAGGCATGGCAAATGTGTATAGAAGTGTGTGTCCAAGTGTACAGAAGTGTATACAACTGTGTGCAGGTGTGTCCAAGTGTGCGCAGGTGTATACAACTGTGTGCAGGTGTGTGTCCAGGTATGTGCAGGTGTATGCAAGTGTGTGTCCAGGTATGTGCAGGCATGTGTAAGTAACTGTGTCTCCAAGAATGTGCAAATGTGTGTCCAGGTATGTGCAGGTGTATGTAAGTGTGTGTCCAAGAATGTAAGTGTGTGTCCAGGTATGTGCAGGTGTATGCAAGTGTGTGTCCAGGTGTATGCAAGTGTGTGTCCAGGTGTATGCAAGTGTGCTCAGGTGTATGCAAGTGTGTGTCCAGGTGTTATCAGGTATATGCAAGTGTGTGTCCAGATATGTGCAAGTGTGTGCGCAGGTGTGTGCAAGTGTGTCTGTCCAGGTGTATGCAAGTGTGTGTCCAGGAGTGTGAAAATATAGGCATGGCAAGTGTGTATAGAAGTGTGTGTCCAAGTGTATGCAAGTGTGCGCAAGTGTATACAACTGTGTGCAGGTGTGTGTCCAGGTATGTGCAGGTGTATGCAGGTGTGTGTCCAGGTATGTGCAGGTGTATGCAAGTGTGTGTCCAGGTGTATGCAAGTGTGTGCCCAGGTGTATGCAAGTGTGTGTCCAGGTGTATGCAAGTGTGTGCCCAAGTGTATGCAAGTGTGTGTCCAGATATGTGCAGGTGTATGCAAGTGTGTGTCCAGGTATGTGCGGTGTATGTAAGTGTGTGTCCAAGAATGTGCAAGTGTGTGTCCAGGTATGTGCAAGTGTGTGTCCAGGTATGTGCAGGTGTGTGTCCAGGTGTATGCAAGTGTGCGTCCAGGTATGTGCAGGTGTATGTAAGTGTGTGTCCAAGAATGTGCAAGTGTATGTCCAGGTATGTGCAGGTGTATGTAAGTGTGTGTCCAAGAATGTAAGTGTGTGTCCAGGTATGTGCAGGTGTATGCAAGTGTGTGTCCAGGTGTATGCAAGTGTGTGTCCAGGTGTATGCAAGTGTGCTCAGGTGTATGCAAGTGTGTGTCCAGGTGTTATCAGGTATATGCAAGTGTGTGTCCAGATATGTGCAAGTGTGTGCGCAGGTGTGTGCAAGTGTGTCTGTCCAGGTGTATGCAAGTGTGTGTCCAGGAGTGTGAAAATATAGGCATGGCAAGTGTGTATAGAAGTGTGTGTCCAAGTGTATGCAAGTGTGCGCAAGTGTATACAACTGTGTGCAGGTGTGTGTCCAGGTATGTGCAGGTGTATGCAGGTGTGTGTCCAGGTATGTGCAGGTGTATGCAAGTGTGTGTCCAGGTGTATGCAAGTGTGTGCCCAGGTGTATGCAAGTGTGTGTCCAGGTGTATGCAAGTGTGTGTCCAGGTGTTATCAGTGTATGCAAGTGTGTGTCCAGGTATGTGCAAGTGTATACAAGTGTGTGTGTCCAGGTGTTATCAAGTGTGTCCAGGTGCGCGCAGGTGTGTGCATGTGTATGCAAGTGTGTGTCCAGGTGTGTGCAAGTGTGTGTGTCCAGGTGTATGCAAGTGTGTGTCCAGGTGTATGCAAGTGTGTGTCCAGGAGTGTGAAAATATAGGCATGGCAAATGTGTATAGAAGTGTGTGTCCAAGTGTACAGAAGTGTATACAACTGTGTGCAGGTGTGTCCAAGTGTGCGCAGGTGTATACAACTGTGTGCAGGTGTGTGTCCAGGTATGTGCAGGTGTATGCAAGTGTGTGTCCAGGTATGTGCAGGCATGTGTAAGTAACTGTGTCTCCAAGAATGTGCAAATGTGTGTCCAGGTATGTGCAGGTGTATGTAAGTGTGTGTCCAGGTGTATGCAAGTGTGTGCCCAGGTGTATGCAAGTGTGTGTCCAGGTGTATGCAAGTGTGTGCCCAGGTGTATGCAAGTGTGTGTCCAGATATGTGCAGGTGTATGCAAGTGTGTGTCCAGGTATGTGCGGTGTATGTAAGTGTGTGTCCAAGAATGTGCAAGTGTGTGTCCAGGTATGTGCAAGTGTGTGTCCAGGTATGTGCAGGTGTATGCAAGTGTGTGTCCAGGTGTATGCAAGTGTGCGTCCAGGTATGTGCAGGTGTATGTAAGTGTGTGTCCAAGAATGTGCAAGTGTGTGTCCAGGTATGTGCAGGTGTATGTAAGTAAGTGTGTGTCCAAGAATGTGCAAGTGTGTGTCCAGGTATGTGCAGGTGTATGCAAGTGTGTGTCCAGGTATGTGCAGGTGTATGCAAGTGTGTGTCCAGGTGTATGCAAGTGTGCGTCCAGGTATGTGCAGATGTATGTAAGTGTGTGTCCAAGAATGTGCAAGTGTGTGTCCAGGTATGTGCAGGTGTATGTAAGTAAGTGTGTGTCCAAGAATGTGCAAGTGTGTGTCCAGGTATGTGCAGGTGTATGCAAGTGTGTGTCCAAGAATGTGCAAGTGTGTGTCCAGGTATGTGCAGGTGTATGTAAGTAAGTGTGTGTCCAAGAATGTGCAAGTGTGTGTCCAGGTATGTGCAGGTGTATGCAAGTGTGTGTCCAGGTATGTGCAGGTGTATGCAAGTGTGTGTCCAGGTGTATGCAAGTGTGCGTCCAGGTATGTGCAGATGTATGTAAGTGTGTGTCCAAGAATGTGCAAGTGTGTGTCCAGGTATGTGCAGGTGTATGTAAGTAAGTGTGTGTCCAAGCATGTGCAAGTGTGTGTCCAGGTATGTGCAGGTGTATGTAAGTAAGTGTGTGTCCAAGAATGTGCAAGTGTGTGTCCAGGTATGTGCAAGTAAGTGTGTGTCCAAGAATGGGCAAGTGTGTGTCCAGGTATGTGCAGGTGTATGTAAGTAAGTGTGTGTCCAGGTATGTGCAGGTGTATGCAAGTGTGTGTCCAGGTATGTGCGGTGTATGTAAGTGTGTGTCCAAGAATGTGAAAGTGTGTGTCCAGGTATGTGCAGGTGTATGCAAATGTGTGTCCAGGTATGTGCAAGTGTGTGTCCAGGTATGTGCAGGTGTATGCAAGTGTGTGTCCAGGTGTATGCAAGTGTGTGTCCAGGTGTATGCAAGTGTGTGTCCAGGTATGTGCAGGTGTATGTAAGTGTGTGTCCAAGAATGTGCAAGTGTGTGTCCAGGTATGTGCAAGTGTGTGTCCAGGTATGTGCAGGTGTATGTAAGTAAGTGTGTGTCCAAGAATGTGCAAGTGTGTGTCCAGGTATGTGCAGGTGTATGTAAGTGTGTGTCCAAGAATGTGCAAGTGTGTGTCCAGGTATGTGCAGGTGTATGTAAGTAAGTGTGTGTCCAAGAATGTGCAAGTGTGTGTCCAGGTGTATGTATGCAAGTGTGTGTCCAGGTGTATGCAAGTGTGCTCAGGTGTATGCAAGTGAGTGTCCAGGTATCTGCAGGTGTATGAAAGTGTGTGTCCAGGTATGTGCGGTGTATGCAAGTGTGTGTCCAGGTATGTGCAAGTGTGTTTCCAGGTATGTGCAGGTGTATGCAAGTGTGTGTCCAGGTGTATGCAAGTGTGTGTCCAGGTGTATGCAAGTGTGTGTCCAGGTATGTGCAGGTGTATGAAAGTGTGTGTCCAGGTATGTGCAGGTGTATGCAAGTGTGTGTCCAGGTATGTGCAGGTGTATGCAAGTGTGTGTCCAGGTATGTGCAGGTGTATGCAAGTGTGTGTCCAGGTATGTGCAGGTGTATGCAAGTGTGTGTCCAGGTGTATGCAAGTGTGTGTCCAGGTGTATGCAAGTGTGTGTCCAGGTGTATGCAAGTGTGTGTCCAGGTGTATGCAAGTGTGTGTCCAGGTGTATGCAGGTGTATGCAAGTGTGTGTCCAGGTATGTGCAAGTGTGTTTCCAGGTATGTGCAGGTGTATGCAAGTGTGTGTCCAGGTGTATGCAAGTGTGTGTCCAGGTGTATGCAAGTGTGTGTCCAGGTATGTGCAGGTGTATGAAAGTGTGTGTCCAGGTATGTGCAGGTGTATGCAAGTGTGTGTCCAGGTATGTGCAGGTGTATGCAAGTGTGTGTCCAGGTATGTGCAGGTGTATGCAAGTGTGTGTCCAGGTGTATGCAAGTGTGTGTCCAGGTGTATGCAAGTGTGCATCCAGGTATGTGCAGGTGTATGCAAGTGTGTGTCCAAGAATGTGCAAATGTGTGTCCAGGTATGTGCAGGTGTATGTAAGTGTGTGTCCAAGAATGTGCAAGTGTGTGTCCAAGTATGTGCAGGTGTATGTAAGTAAGTGTGTGTCCAAGAATGTGCAAGTGTGTGTCCAGGTATGTGCAGGTGTATGTAAGTAAGTGTGTGTCCAAGAATGTGCAAGTGTGTATCCAGGTATGTGCAGGTGTATGTAAGTAAGTGTGTGTCCAGGTATGTGCAGGTGTATGCAAGTGTGTGTCCAGGTATGTGCAAGTGTGTTTCCAGGTATGTGCAGGTGTGTTTCCAGGTATGTGCAGGTGTATGCAAGTGTGTCCAGGTGTATGCAAGTGTGCATCCAGGTATGTGCAGGTGTGTGTCCAAGAATGTGCAAATGTGTGTCCAGGTATGTGCAGGTGTATGTAAGTAAGTGTGTGTCCAAGAATGTGCAAGTGTGTGTCCAAGAATGTGCAGGTGTATGCAAGTGTGTGTCCAGGTATGTGCAGGTGTATGCAAGTGTGTGTCCAGGTGTATGCAAGTGTGTGTCCAGGTATGTGCAGGTGTATGTAAGTAAGTGTGTGTCCAAGAATGTGCAAGTGTGCGTCCAGGTATGTGCAGGTGTATGTAAGTAAGTGTGTGTCCAAGAATGTACAAGTGTGTGTCCAAGAATGTGCAGGTGTATGCAAGTGTGTGTCCAGGTATGTGCAGGTGTATGCAAGTGTGTGTCCAGGTATGTGCAGGTGTGTGTCCAGGTATGTGCAGGTGTATGCAAGTGTGTGTCCAGGTATGTGCAGGTGTGTGTCCAGGTGTACGCTGGTGTGTCCAGGTGAGTTTCCAAGTGTGTCTCAGTAATGTGTTCAGGTGTGTGCAAATGCGTGCATGTTTATATGTAAATATTTGCTAATATTGTGTGAGTATATGTGAATATTTATAATATTGTGTGTGTATATGTGATTATTTATAATATTGTGTGTGTATATGTGAATATTTATAATATTGTGTGAGTATATGTGAATATTTATAATATTGTGTGTATATGTGAATATTTATAATATTGTGTGTGTATATGTGAATATTTATAATATTGTGTGAGTATATGTGAATATTTATAATATTGTGTGTATATGTGAATATTTATAATATTGTGTGAGTATACAGTGTGTGAATAAATGCTAATATTGTGTAAATACATTATGTGCATATTTGTTAGTATGGTGTGTGTACATGTGAGTCCGCCCTTGTTGCCACCAAGCTCTTTCTTTTCCTCTATCCTCTTGTTGTGGGGCAGACTACAGTGCTTACTTATATCTGTCAGTAGACTCGCTATGGAAGTGCTAAAAACTACAACAAAGATGACGAGGAGAAGATGCTGTGGAAATAGGAACGCCCACAAAACGGTGCACTGAAGCGACGGTCGGAAAGCGACTTGAAGATGGTCTGTAAAACATTAACATTTTGACCAAAGAACTACCATTGCATGTTCTGCAGACCACAAGGAAGTATTTTAAATGATGAATACTTGTAACACCTGTGCATGGTTCCATAGGAAGTTGCAAGTACAGCACTTTGACGAAGAAGGTGAGGAGCAACATTGAATTCAAGGAAGACCTCAACTAAAATGGGAAGATGACTCTTCTCTTCTCTCTCCTAGATCATCACTGTCCTCCCAACAAGAACATTCACATGAGGAATGGCTACACAACCTGGTGCTTTTTCCGCACCGACTTGGCGAGCACTCAAGCAGCACTGAGAGCGGACTCCGCCAAACTACCTCGAGGGGATGTCGCAATTGTCGATGCCAACAACGTAACAGACTCGAAGAAGCGCTCGAAGGTAAGTAAAGCAAGGCTCTTCTTTTCTAAAAATGTGCTAGCTTGATGCTAATATACATTGGCTTTGCTGTTGACCTGCTACTGATTAGCATTAGCGATTTTACATGGCCATTTCAACAACTCTCAAGTTTGTTCATGAAAAGTAGGACTGAGATGCACGTTACAGTCAAAGAGCTCGTGCGTAGTACCAGATGGGTTCCAATCCTCTGTAATGGACATCCGATTATGTCCACTACAGTGGACACTTTGCCATGTCTATTGTAGTTCATTGTAATGGGACATTTCTCCTCGTCCATTATAATTGACATTTTTGCCACGTCCTCAGTAATGGACATCTGATTATGTCCACTATAGTGGACACTTTGCCATCTCTGATGTAGTTCATTGTAATGGACATTTTTACCACGTCCTCTGTAATCGACATCTGATTATGTCCACTGTAGTGGACACTTTGCCATCTCTAATGTAGTCCACTGTAATGGACATTTTTACCACGTCCTCTGTAATCGACATCTGATTATGTCCACTGTAGTGGACACTTTGCCATGTCTATTGTAGTCCACTGTAATGGACATTTCTCCTCGTCCATTATAATGGACATTTTTGCCACGTACTCTTTAATGGACTGCCAATTATGTCCACTACAGGGACACTTTGGCATCTCTACTGTAGTGGACACTTTCCCATGTCTATTGTAGTTCACTGTAATGGGCATTTATGCCACGTCCTCTGTAAAGGACATCCGATTATGTCCACTATAGTGGACACTTTGCCATGTCTATTGTAGTCCACTGTAATGGACATTTCTCCTCGTCCATTATAATGGACATTTTTGCCACATACTCTGTAATGGACATCCGATTATGTCCACTACAGTGGACACTTTTCCATGTCTATTGTAGTTCATTGTAATTGACATTTTTGCCCCGTCCTCTGTAAAGGACATCCGATTATGTCCACTGTAGTGGACACTTTGCCATGTCTATTGTAGTTCACTGTAATGGGCATTTATGCCACGTCCTCTGTAATGGACATCCGATTATGTCCACTACAGTGGACACTTTGCCATGTCTATTGTAGTTCATTGTAATGGACATTTTTGCCACGTCCTCTGTAAAGGACATCCGATTATGTCCACTGTAGTGGACACTTTGCCATGTCTATTGTACTCCACTGTAATGGACATTTTTCCTCGTCCATTATAATGGACATTTTTGCCACATCCTCTGTAATGGACATCCGATTATGTCCACTACAGTGGACACTTTTCCATGTCTATTGTAGTTCATTGTAATTGACATTTTTGCCCCGTCCTCTGCTCTGTAAAGGACATCCGATTATGTCCTCTGTACTGGACACTTTGCCACGTCTATTGTAGACCACTATAATGGACATTTCTCCTCGTACAGTACTTGGCGTAAGAACGCTTTTTACTGCCATCTAACGTCTTCATGTCATACTTGCAAACGGTAATAAAACAGCATCTAACAACTGGACAGCAGTCATCATAGTCAGCTCTTTTTTTTAAAGGGGAACATTATCACAATTTCAAAAGGGTTAAATACAATAAAGATCAGTTCCCAGTGGCTTGTTGTATTTTTTGAAATGTTTTTCAAAATGTTACCGGTCCCCGAATATCCCTAAAAAAAGCTATAAAGTGCCTTATTTTCGGCTCTCTGCGAAGGCACTGGCCATTTCCCTGTGACGTCACACAGTGCTGCCAATGTAAACAAACGGGGAATAGCACAGCTAGATATAGCGACATTAGCTCGGATTCAGACTCGGATTTCAGCGACTTAAGCAGACAGATTACGCATGTATTGAAACGGATGTTTGTAGTATGAAAGTATAGAAGAAGAAACTGAAGCTATTGAGCGAATAGCTATTGACGCGATTCATAGCCATAGCATGGCCGAATAGCTGCGTTAGCATCGCCGGTAAAATGTGCGGACCAAACAATCAGGACTTTTGCATCTTTTGACACTGGAGCAACTTAAATCTGTCGATTGGTAAGTGTTTTTTTCGCATTAAATGTGGGTGGAAGGAAACGTAATATCGTTGGAAATGCATCTGCAGGTTATCCATACATCTCTGTGCCATGTCTGCTTTAGCACCGCCGGTAAATAGCATGTATTTTAGCGTCGATTAGCGTAGCATGTTAGCATCGATTAGCTGGCAGTCACGCCGCGACCAAATATGTCTGATTAGCACATAAGTCAACATCAACAAAACTCACCTTTGTGATTTCGTTGACTTTATAGTTGCAAATGCATCTGCAGGTTATCCATACATCTATGTGCCATGTCTGCTTTAGCACCGCCGGTAAATAGCATGTATTTTAGCGTCGATTAGCGTTGCATGTTAGCATTGATTAGCTGGCAGTCACGCCGCGACCAAATATGTCTGATTAGCACATAAGTCAACATCAACAAAACTCACCTTTGTGATTTCGTTGACTTTATAGTTGCAAATGCATCTGCAGGTTATCCATACATCTCTGTGCCATGTCTGCTTTAGCACCGCCGGTAAATAGCATGTATTTTAGCGTCGATTAGCGTAGCATGTTAGCATCGATTAGCTGGCAGTCACGCCGCGACCAAATATGTCTGATTAGCACATAAGTCAACATCAACAAAACTCACCTTTGTGATTTCGTTGACTTTATAGTTGCAAATGCATCTGCAGGTTATCCATACATCTATGTGCCATGTCTGCTTTAGCACCGCCGGTAAATAGCATGTATTTTAGCGTCGATTAGCGTAGCATATTAGCATTGATTAGCTGGCAGTCACGCCGTGACCAAATATGTCTGATTAGCACATAAGTCAACATCAACAAAACTCACCTTTGTGATTTCGTTGACTTTATAGTTGCAAATGCATCTGCAGGTTATCCATACATCTATGTGCCATGTCTGCTTTAGCACCGCCGGTAAATAGCATGTATTTTAGCGTCGATTAGCGTAGCATGTTAGCATTGATTAGCTGGCAGTCACGCCGCAACCAAATATGTCTGATTAGCACATAAGTCAACATCAACAAAACTCACCTTTGTGATTTCGTTGACTTTATAGTTGCAAATGCATCTGCAGGTTATCCATACATCTATGTGCCATGTCTGCTTTAGCACCGCCGGAAAATAGCATGTATTTTAGCGTCGATTAGCATAGCATGTTAGCATCGATTAGCTGGCAGTCACGCCGCGACCAAATATGTCTGATTAGCACATAAGTCAACATCAACAAAACTCACCTTTGTGATTTCGTTGACTTTATAGTTGCAAATGCATCTGCAGGTTATCCATACATCTATGTGCCATGTCTGCTTTAGCACCGCCGGTAAATAGCATGTATTTTAGCGTCGATTAGCGTAGCATGTTAGCATTGATTAGCTGGCAGTCACGCCGCAACCAAATATGTCTGATTAGCACATAAGTCAACATCAACAAAACTCACCTTTGTGATTTCGTTGACTTTATAGTTGCAAATGCATCTGCAGGTTATCCATACATCTATGTGCCATGTCTGCTTTAGCACCGCCGGAAAATAGCATGTATTTTAGCGTCGATTAGCATAGTATGTTAGCATCGATTAGCTGGCAGTCACGCCGCGACCAAATATGTCTGATTAGCACATAAGTCAACATCAACAAAACTCACTTTTGTGATTTCGTTGACTATCGTTGCAAATGCATCTGCAGGTTATCCATACATCTCTGTGCCATGTCTGTCTTAGCATCGCCGGTAAAATGTGAAGACACTTTGGTACATTCAATGGGGGTCTGGCGGCAGATTTCTTGCCAGTGGTGCAACTTGAATCCCTCCCTGTTAGTGTTGTTACACCCTCCGACAACACACCCACGAGGCATGATGTCTCCAAGGTTCCAAAAAATAGTCGAAAAAACAGCAAATAACAGAGCTGAGACCCGGTGTTTGTAATGTGTTGAAAATGAAAATGACGCCTGTATTACCTCGGTGACGTCACATTCTGACGTCATCGCAAAAAGACCGATAAACAGAAAGGCGTTTAATTCGCCAAAATTCACCCATTTAGAGTTCGGAAATCGGTTAAAAAAATAGATGGTCTTTTTTCAGCACCATCAAGGTCTATATTGACGCTTACATAGGTCTGCTGATAATGTTCCCCTTTAAATGTTGCATTTAAAATGTTGTTATTAAAAAGAGATGTCAATATTATCAACACACTTGACTGAGAATTGCCACTGGTGAGTAACAGTATCCATTCCCAGGTACCAGATGGGTTACAATCCCCAGTCGAAATTGATGTTAAAAATTCCTTTTGTTCATTTTATTCGTCATTTCTATTTATTGTAATTGTGTATTTCACATGAAAAGTGTTCTGCTCTTAGTTTGGGAGTCTGGAAGCAATTATTTGGGTGTAGATGATTTCTTGAGTGGCAAAAGAAGAAATACTTGGTGTGACTTCTGAAGGCGAGCGTATGAGTTATGAGGACAAATATTGTTTGCTGTGTCTCACACGTGTTGCTGCGTGTCAAGGACGGCAGGAAGGCCAAGCAGCTGCTGGCCTGATAAGTTTGTCCTTCGTCCTCCTCCGCGTGATGCTTTGATGACAACCTCATGGAGAAATATCATAAAAGTTTGTCCTTTGGTGTGTTATCAGCACTCTGCTGATGATGACCTCAGCCAAGAACCCTTCAAAACGTCATGTGCCTCAATAACCAGCTTTCCACTATTGTTCATGGACTGTTATGTTTTTAAGAAAAAATGCACGGACATATCATCAAATATTCCCATTTTGAACTGATTTTCAACATGAATCCTTTTCTCCGTCTAACAAAACCTGACGTCAATCATCTGGGGAGAAAAGTCAACATTATGAAAATGTAAACAAAAACAAAGGAGTGTGTCCAAAAGGCTTTCATTGTCTCAACATGGACACAATTCAAGTGAAGTGAAGTGAATTATATTTATATAGCGCTTTTCTCTAGTGACTCAAAGCGCTTTACATAGTGAAACCCAATATCTAAGTTACATTTAAAGCAGTGTGGGTGGCACTGGGAGCAGGTGGGTAACGTGTCTTGCCCAAGGACACAAAGGCAGTGACTAGGATGGCGGAAGCGGGAATCGAACCTGCAACCCTCAAGTTGCTTGCACGGCCACTCTACCAACCGAGCTATGCATACAAACATACATATATACACACACATATATACATACGTACTGTTTCTTCCATTATTCAAATGTTTACATCAGGAATGTTCGGACTGCAGTGGACCATTGGCCATGTCCTCTGTAATGGATATTTGATGAGGTCTACTGTAGTGGACTTTTTGTTGTTGTCTGTTGTAGTCCACTGAAATAGACATTTTTACACATTCCTAGTTGTAAACATTTCTCCACGTTTGTTGTGCTGGACATTTGTCCACGTCCTTGGTAATGGACATCTGATTATGTCCACTGTAGTGGACACTTTGCCACGTTTATTGTAGTCCACTGTAGTGGACGTTTCTCCTCGTCCATTCTAATGGACATTTTTGCCACGTCTTCTGCCATGTCTTTTGTAGTCCACTGTAGTGGACGTTTCTCCTCGTCCCTTCTGATGGACATTTTTACATGGACATCCGGTTATGGACACTTTGCCATGTCTTTTGTAGTCCACTGTAGTGGACATTTTTGCTACGTCCTCTGTAAAGGACATCCGATTGTCTCCGCTACAGTGGACACTTTGCCATGTCTACTGTAGTGGACATTTCCCCTTGTCCATTGTAATGGACATGTTTGCCACATCCTCTGTAATGGACATCCATCCATTTTCTACCACTTAATCCCTTTCGGGGTCGCTGGCGCCTATCTCAGCTACAATCCGATTATGTTTACTTTAGTGGACACTTATTCCTGTCAATTGTAGTCCACTGTAATGGACATTTCTCCTCGTCGATTGTAATGTACATTTTTGCCACGTCTCTAATGGACATCCGATTATGTCCACTGTAGTGGACACTTTGCCATGTCTATTGTAGTCCACTGTAATAGACATTTTTACACATCCTTAGTTGTAAACATTTCTCCACCTTTATTGTGGTGGACATTTGTCCCACATTCTCTGTAATGGACTTTTCTTCACATCTTTGTCTGTTGTAGTCCACTGTAATGGACATTTTTACACATTCCTAGTTGTAAACATTTCTCTACATTTGTTGTGCTGGACATTTGTCCACGTCCTTGGTAATGCACATCTGATTATGTCCACTGTAGTGGACACTTTGCCACGTTTATTGTAGTCCACTGTAGTGGATGTTTCTCCTCGTCCATTCTAATGGACATTTTTGCCACGTCGGATGTCCATGTAATGGACATCCGGTTATGGACACTTTGCCATGTCTTTTGTAGTTCACTGTAGTGGACATTTTTGCTACGTCCTCTGTAAAGGACATCCGATTATCTCCACTACAGTGGACACTTTGCCATGTCTACTGTAGTGGACACTTTGCCATGTGTACTTGTAGTGGACATTTCCCCTTGTCGATTGTAATGGACATGTTTGCCACGTCCTCTGTAATGGACATCCGATTATGTCCACTACAGTGGACAGTTATTCCTGTCTATTGTAGTCCACTGTAATGGACATTTTTACACATTCCTAGTTGTAAACATTTCTCCACGTTTATTGTGTTGGACATTTGTCCACGTCCTTGTTAATGGACATCTGATTATGTCCACTGTAGTGGACACTTTGCCACGTTTATTGTAGTCCTCTGTAGTGGACGTTTCTCCTCGTCCATTCTAATGGACATTTTTGCCACGTCTTCTGCCATGTCTTTTGTAGTCCACTGTAGTGGACGTTTCTCCTCGTCCCTTCTAATGGACATTTTTACATGGACATCCGGTTATGGACACTTTGCCATGTCTTTTGTAGTCCACTGTAGTGGACATTTTTGCTACGTCCTCTGTAAAGGACATCCAATTATCTCCGCTACAGTGGACACTTTGCCATGTCTACTGTAGTGGACATTTCCCCTTGTCCATTGTAATGGACATGTTTGCCACGTCCTCTGTAATGGACATCCGATTATGTTTACTTTAGTGGACACTTATTCCTGTCTATTGTAATCCACTGTAATGGACATTTCTCCTCGTCCATTGTAATGTACATTTTTGCCACGTCTATAATGGGCATCCGATTATGTCCACTGTAGTGGACACTTTGCCATGTCTATTGTAATCCACTGTAATAGACATTTTTACACATCCCTAGTTGTAAACATTTCTCCACCTTCATTGTGGTAGACATTTGTCCCACATTCTCTGTAATGGACTTTTCTTCACATCTATGTCTGTTGTAGTCCACTGTAATAGACATTTTTACACATTCCTAGTTGTAAACATTTCTCTACATTTGTTGTGCTGGACATTTGTCCACGTCCTTGGTAATGGACATCTGATTATGTCCACTGTAGTGGACACTTTGCCACGTTTATTGTAGTCCTCTGTAGTGGACGTTTCTCCTCGTCCATTCTAATGGACATTTTTGCCACGTCGGATGTCCATTACATGGACATCCGGTTATGGACACTTTGCCATGTCTTTTTTAGTTCACTGTAGTGGACATTTTTGCTACGTCCTCTGTAAAGGACATCCGATTATCTCCACTACAGTGGACACTTTGCCATGTCTACTGTAGTGGACACTTTGCCATGTCTACTGTAGTGGACATTTCCCCTTGTCGATTGTAATGGACATGTTAGCCACGTCCTCTGTAATGGACATCCGATTATGTCCACTACAGTGGACAGTTATTCCTGTCTATTGTAGTCCACTGTAATGGACATTTTTACACATTCCTAGTTGTAAACATTTCTCCACGTTTATTGTGCTGGACATTTGTCCACGTCCTTGGTAATGGACATCTGATTATGTCCACTGTAGTGGACACTTTGCCACGTTTATTGTAGTCCTCTGTAGTGGACGTTTCTCCTCGTCCATTCTAATGGACATTTTTGCCACGTCGGATGTCCATGTAATGGACATCCGGTTATGGACACTTTGCCATGTCTTTTGTAGTTCACTGTAGTGGACATTTTTGCTACGTCCTCTGTAAAGGACATCCGATTATCTCCACTACAGTGGACACTTTGCCATGTCTACTGTAGTGGACACTTTGCCATGTCTACTGTAGTGGACATTTCCCCTTGTCGATTGTAATGGACATGTTTGCCACATCCTCTGTAATGGACATCCGATTATGTCCACTACAGTGGACAGTTATTCCTGTCTATTGTAGTCCACTGTAATGGACATTTCTCCTCGTCCATTGTAATGTACATTTTTGCCACGTCTCTAATGGACATCCGATTATGTCCACTGTAGTGGACACTTTGCCATGTCTATTGTAATAGACATTTTTACACATCCCTAGTTGTAAACGTTTCTCCACCTTTATTGTGGTAGACATTTGTCCCACATTCTCTGTAATGGACTTTTCTTCACATCTTTGTCTGTTGTAGTCCACTGTAATGGACATTTCTACACATCCCTAGTTGTAAACATTTCTCCACGTTCATTGTGCTGGACATTTGTCCACATTCTCTGTAATGGACTTTTCTTCACATCGTTGTAATGGACATCCAATTATGTCCACTGTAGTGGACACTTTGCCATGTCTATTGTAGTCCACTGTAATGGATATTTTTCCTCGTCCATTGTAATGGATATTTTTGCCACGTCCTCTGTAATGGATTATGTCCACTGTACTAGACATTTTACCATGTCTATTGTAGTCCACTTTAATGGCCATTACTCCTCGTCCATTGTAACATTGTGACATTTTTGCCACGTCCTCTGTAATGGACATCCAATTATGTCTACTGTGGTGCACACTTTGCCATGTCTATTATAGTCCACTGTAGTGGACATTTTTGCCAAGTCTTCTGTAAAGGACATCCGACGATGTTCACTGTAGTGGACACTTTACCATGTCTATTGTAGTCCACTGTAGTGGACATTTACGCTAAGTCTTCTGTAAAGGACATCAGATTATGTCCACAGTGGTGGACACTTTGCCATGTCAATTGTAGTACACTGCAGTGGACATTTCTCCTCATCCATTGTAATGGACATTTTTAGCCAAGTCTTCTGTAAAGGACATCCGATTATGTTCCCTGTAGTGGACACTTTGCCATCTCTACTGTAGTGGACACTTTCCCATGTCTATTGTAGTTCACTGTAATGGACATTTCTCCTTGTCCATTATAATGGACATTTTTGCCACGTCCTCTGTAATGGACATCCGATTATGTCCACTACAGTGGACACTTTCCCATGTCTATTCTAGTTCACTGTAATGGACATTTCTGCCACGTCCTCTGTAAAGGACATGTGATTATGTCCACTGTAGTGGACACTTTGCCATGTCTATTGTAGTCCACTGTAATGGACATTTCTCCTCGTCCATTATAATGGACATTTTTGCCACGTCCTCTGTAATGGACATCCGATTATGTCCACTACAGTGGACACTTTGCCATATCTAATGTAGTCCACTGTAATGGACATTTTTGCCACGTCCTCTGTAATGGACATCCGATTATGTCCACTACAGTGGACACTTTCCCATGTCTATTGTAGTTCACTGTAATGGACATTTCTGCCACGTCCTCTGTAAAGGACATCTGATTATGTCCACTGTAGTGGACACTTTGCCATGTCTATTGTAGTCCACTGTAATGGACATTTCTCCTCGTCCATTATAATGGACATTTTTTCCACGTACTCTATAATAGACCTCTAATTATGTCCACTACAGTGGACACTTTGCCATGTCTATTGTAGTCCACTGTAATGGACATTTCTCCTCGTCCATTATAATGGACATTTTTGCCACGTACTCTTTAATGGACTTCCAATTATGTCCACTACAGTGGACACTTTCCAATGTCTATTGTAGTTCACTGTAATGGACATTTTTGCCACGTCCTCCGATAAGGACATCCGATTATGTCCACTGTAGTGGACACTTTGCCATGTCTATTGTAGTCCACTATAATGGACATTTTATCCTCGTCCATTATAATGGACATTTTTGCCACGTCCTCTGTATTGGACATCTGATTATGTCAACTGTAGTGGACACTTTGCCATGTCTATTGTAGTCCACTGTAATGGACATTCCTCCTCATCCATTATAATGGACATTTTTGCCACGTCCTCAGTAATGGACATCTGATTATGTCCACTATAGTGGACACTTTGCCATCTCTAATGTAGTCCACTGTAATGGACATTTTTGCCACGTCCTCTGTAATAGACATCTGATTATGTCCACTGTAGTGGACACTTTGCCATGTTTATTGTAGTCCACTGTAATGGACATTTCTCCTCATCCATTATAATGGACATTTTTGCCACATACTTTTTAATGGACTTCCAATTATGTCCACTACAGGTACACTTTGGCATCTCTACTGTCCAATGTCTATTGTAGTCCACTGTAATGGACATTTTTGCCACGTACTCTTTAATGGACTGCCAATTATGTCCACTACAGAGACACTTTGGCATCTCTACTGTAGTGGACACTTTCCCATGTCTATTGTAGTTCACTGTAATGGGCATTTATGCCACGTCCTCTGTAAAGGACATCCGATTATGTCCACTATGGTGGACACTTTGCCATGTCTATTGTAGTTCACTGTAATGGACATTTCTGCCACGTCCTCTCTAAAGGACATCCGATTATGTTCACTACAGTGGACACTTTGCCATGTCTATTGTAGTCCACTGTAATGGACATTTCTCCTCGTCCATTATAATGGACATTTTTGCCACGTCCTCTGTAATGGACATCCGATTATGTCCACTACAGTGGACACTTTGCCATGTCTAATGTAGTCCACTGTAATGGACATTTTTGCCATGTCCTCTGTATTGGACATCTGATTATGTCATCTGTAGTGGACACTTTGCCATGTCTAATGTAGTCCACTGTAATGGACATTTTTGCCACGTCCTCTGTATTGGACATCTGATTATGTCAACTGTAGTGGACACTTTGCCATGTCTATTGTAGTCCACTGTAATGGACATTCCTCCTCATCCATTATAATGGACATTTTTGCTACACCCTCTGTAATGGACATCCGATTATGTCCACTTCAGTGGACACTTTGCCATGTCTACTGTAGTCCACTGTAATGGACATTCCTCCTCGTCCATTATAAATGACATTTTTGCCACATCCTCTGTAATGGACATCCGATTATGTCCACTCCAGTGGACACTTTGCCATGTCTATTGTAGTTCACTGTAATGGACATTTCTGCCACATCCTCTGTAAAGGACATCCGATTATGTCCACTCCAGTGGACACTTTGCCATGTCTATTGTAGTTCACTGTAATGGACATTTCTGCCACATCCTCTGTAAAGGACATCTGATTACGTCCACTGTAGTGGGCACTTTGCTATGTCTATTGTAGTCCACTGTAATGGACATTTCTCCTCGTCCATTATATTGGACATGTTTGCCACATCCTCTGTAATGGACATCCGATTATGTCCACTACAGTGGACACTTTGCCATGTCTATTGTAGTTCATTGTAATGTACATTTTTGGCATTTCCTCTGTAAAGGACATCCGATTATGTCCACTGTTGTGGACACTTTGCCATGTCTACAGTAGTCCACTGTAATGGACATTTCTCCTCGTCCATTATATTGGACATTTTGCCACGTCCTCTGTAGTGGACACTTTGCCATGTCTACAGTAGTCTACAGTAGTGGACTGACACACTCCTGACTGGAGTGATATGAAGTGTTGGCTCACAAGCAGACTGAGTCAAAGATGGCAGAACAGGCAGTTCAGCAGAGTTTTGACACCTTTTTTTTCCTCCCAGGTGAACAGAAGTGTTGTGGCCAAACAAAAGGAGAACTTCCACAGCTGTTGAGCTGCTCACACCCCAGCAGCCTCCCACCTACTGTATGTACCTCACTTGACTTACTTCTTAATATCAACACTTCTTTTACATGCATTGTTGTATATAAAGAGTGTTACTTTTTGTCTGCAAAAAAAGTCTATTTGTGCCTTTTTTATTTATTTAATTCCACCCCAGAATCCTGAGGTGGTTCAGTCCAATAATTACTTGCAGCTAGGGGTGTAACGGTACACAAACATTTCGGTTCGGTACGTACCTCGGTTCAGAGGTCACGGTTCGGTTTATTTTCGGTACAGTAAGAAAAAAACAAAAGAAAAAATTTGCTAAATCTTCCACCAAAAATAATTTTCTTAGTGCAATATTTGATGTGAAGTAATTGGAAACTTGGATAGATCAATAATTCATAATAACATTGATTTTGATTCATTATGTACCCCAAAAGGGAATAAGCGGTAGAAAATGGATGGATGGATGGATGTTTTAAACAATGACAGTTTGAAAACAAAAACACAGCTTTGTTTTATTAGTCAACGTTGCAAGTTTTTCTAAATTACATTTAGCCTTTCATCCATCCATCCATCCATCTTCTTCCGCTTATCCGAGGTCGGGTCGCGGGGGCAACAGCCTAAGCAGGGAAACCCAGACTTCCCTCTCCCCAGCCACTTTGTCTAGCTCTTCCCGGGGGATCCCGAGGCGTTCCCAGGCCAGCCGGGAGACATAGTCTTCCCAACATGTCCTGGGTCTTCCCCGTGGCCTCCTACCGGTTGGACGTGCCCTAAACACCTCCCTAGGGAGGCATTCGGGTGGCATCCTGACCAGATGCCCGAACCACCTCATCTGGCTCCTCTCCATGTGGAGGAGCAGCGGCTTTACTTTGAGTTCCTCCCGGATGGCAGAGCTTCTCACCCTATCTCTAAGGGAGAGACCCAAACTCATTTGGGCCGCTTGTACCCGTGATCTTATCCTTTCGGTCATGACCCAAAGCTCATGACCATAGGTGAGGATGGGAACGTAGATTGACCGGTAAATTGAGAGCTTTGCCTTCCGGCTCAGCTCCTTCTTCACCACAACGGATCAGTACAACGTCCGCATTACTGAAGACGCCGCACCGATCCACCTGTCGATCTCACGATCCACTCGTGAACAAGACTCCTAGGTACTTGAACTCCTCCACTTGGGGCAGGGTCTCCTCCCCAACCCGGAGATGGCACTCCACCCTTTTCCGGGCGAGAACCATGGACTCGGACTTGGAGGTGCTGATTCATTTAGCCTTTAAGATTTTTTATTTCACTTTTGTTTATTTTAATAGTTTTTTAAGAATGTGCCGTGGGCCTTTAAAACATTAGCTTTGTGCCGCAAATGGCCTCCGGGGCAAACTTTTGAAACCCCTGCTATAGATAATAAAAAATTAAATCTGATTAATCAAAGGATAAAAAGTAGAGCCTGGCGGCGCATGCGCGTTTATCATAACTCTCTCGCGCTCTCTGTCTCTGCCCCGCCCTCACGAATGTTAAGGCTGTGTGCACCACTTTTTTTTTTGGTTTTTAACCCCTTCTTAACCTTGAACATACATTGAAAATACATACAACCATAACTTCAAATGCCGGACATTCGAGGCATTTAAGAAACTCCACCTGGACAGCTCCGAAAAGAGGACATATCCCGTGAAAAGAGGAGGTGTGGTCAGTCTATCATAGCCCAGTCGTTGCTAGCATGCCGTGTGTTGTTGTTTTTTTGATTGATTAAAACTTACATATTCCGTACAATTGACCACTAAATGCTAACACCCCAATAAGTATTTCAACTTGTTTAAGTCCACGTAAATTAATCCATGGTGCCTCGGTGTGCATTGTTTACACAACGTGCGGTGCGCTACTTATATGTCCGTGTTGTTCCGTTCACCTGCGAACCGAACCGAACCCAAACTCCCTTACCTGGTTTAGGCATTAGGGCCTAAAGCAGGGGTCACCAACACCAGGTCGCCCGTAAGGACCAGATGAGTCGCCCGCTGGCCTGTTCTAAAAATAGCTCAAATAGCAGCACTTACCAGTGAGCTGCCTCTATTTTTTTAAATTCTATTTTTTTTACTAGCAAGCTGTTCTCGCTTTGCTCGACATTTTTAATTCTAAGAGAGACAAAAGTCAAATAGAATTTCAAAATCCAAGAAAATATTTTAAAGACTTGTTCTTCACTTGTTTAAATTACTTTTACGATCATATTTGTACATATTGTATGTGCTGGTGTTGTTCTATTGTTGTTGTTTTTATCTCTGTCTAATCCCCCTCTTTTCCCCACAATTTCCCCCCTGTCTTCCTTTTTTTTCTCTTTCTATCCCCTCCTGCTCGAGCCCGGCTGCACCAAATGATAATATAAATACATTTAATAAAGTCACATTTAAATTAGGCAACAAGAGATGTATCCTACACTTCTCTTTTGTAAAGTAAATCTGAGCAGCCGATATGGGCATCTACATCTATATTATGATTTGCCTGAGAAGCTGGACAGGACAAAATAAAAAAAATCATTTATTTTTTTACTTTGCTTCTTATAACTTTCAGAAAGACAATTTTAGAGCGAAAAATACAACCTTAAAAATGATTTTAGGATTTTTAAACACATATACCTTTTCACCTTTTAAATTCCTTCCTCTTCTTTCCTGACAATTTAAATCAATGTTCAAGTAAATTTAATTTTTTTTTTTGTAAAGAATAATAAATACATTTTAATTTAATTCTTCATTTTAGCTTCTGTTTTTTCAACGAAGAATATTTGTGAAATATTTCTTCAAACTTATGATTAAAATTAAAAAAATATATATTCTGGCAAATCTAGAAAATCTGTAGAATCAAATTTATATCTTATTTCAAAGACTTTTGAATTTCTTTTAAAAATTTTGATCTGGAAAATCTAGAAGAAATAATGATTTCTCTTTGTTAGAAATATAGCTTGGTCCAATTTGTTATATATTCTAACAAAGTGCAGATTGGATTTTAATCTATTTAAAACATGTCATCCAAATTCTAAAATTAATCTAAATCAGCAAAAATTACTAATGATGTTCCTTAAATTATTTTTTTAATTTTTTCAAAAAGATTCGAATTAGCTAGTTTTTGTCTTCTTTTTTTCGGTTGAATTCGGAATTTTAAAGAGTAGAAATTGAAGATAAACAATGTTTCAAAACTTAATTTTCATTTTTTTCTTGTTTTCTCCTCTTTTAAACCGTTCAATTAAGTGTTTTTTCATCATTTATTCTCCACAAAACACCTTCCGTAAAAGGAAAAAAAATGCACGACGGAATGACAGACAGAAATACCCATTTTTTAAATATATATATAGATTTATTTATTAAAGGTAAATTGAGCAAATTGGCTATTTCCGGCAATGTATTTAAGTGTGTATCAAACTGGTAGCCCTTCGCATTAATCAGTACCCAAAGTAGCTCTTGGTTTCAAAAAGGTTGGTGACCTCTGCTCTAAACAATGGACCCTCCCTCTCTAAAGCCCCAGGCCCAAATCCCAGTGAGACAAGTTCGCATCAGCAAGTCTTGTTGGACATGTTTTACTTGACATTGTTCAGCACAAGCAGTGACAGTTGAAGGTCAAACTCCAGCGGCTGCAAGGTCATGCAGACCACAGGTAATCAGCAAGTAGGTTATTTCACCTGCAGTATGTTGAATAATAAACTACATTTCTTTTTACATATAATTACAGAGGATGCGGCAAAGATGTCCACAGCAATGGACGTGCTTAAATGGCATCAAGAAATGTCCATTACAGAGGACGTGGACAAGTGTCCACCACAATGGACGTGGCAACACTACACTTGTTAAAGTACCTGGGAGTCCACCTGGACCACAAACTGGACTGGTCAACAGATGAAAGGTCAGAGCAGAGTCTTCTTCTCAAAAGGTCTATACGTATTTCCTTGAATTGCTGCCGGGGCGCTAATTAATTTAAAACCTCTTCTCACTCCGACCTTTACCAAAGGCATGCGGTAAATTTAGGCCTGCGCTTATAAATTTGAGTGTGATGTAAGGATACCATCATGAAAAGCATATTTAATAAAAAAACGTTATCATGGTCTTACCTTTACTTATAAATGAAGTCCATGCGCAGCTCCTTCTGATCAAAAGCATCGACAACTTGTTTATAAAAGTCTTCCTTATCTTTCTTCAGTTTTAAAAGTCTCTCTGTATCGATGGAGATCTTCCTTTATTACCTCCTGCTTCGATTGAAAGTCCAGTTTAGAAAACTGTTTTATTTTAGATATGTAATCCTCCATGTTAAAAGTGCAAGCGAGAGGAAAAAATAAACGATCGCTGTTCACTCTTGCTGCTTGTTGTCACTTCTTCTGCAGCCGAGTAGTCGCAAAAAGGATCACTAGCGCCCTCTACCACCAGGAGGCGGGAGTCATTTAATGACTCATATTTGACACACGCAGCTACGGTATATTAATAAAACATAGCTGCTTACTGTTCTTTTTAGCATATTCAATAGCTTGGACCTTAAATCCTACTGAATAGCTCTTAATCTTCTTCCCTTTATGTGATTTCAAATTATTGAAATCAGCCTCCTCCATTTTGAAAATGATGACAGGTGAAGTGTCACTCGTGACGTGACGAGTTTGACCGGGCGGAAATTTTAGGCATATGCTAATTATTTTGCGAAACCAGTTTGACCCGGCGGTAATACTAAGGATGCGCTAATTATTTTGTGAGACGAGTTTGACCAGGCAGTAATTCTAGGCAGGCGCATACTATATACCCGGCGGCAATTCAAGGAAATACGTTATACGTCATATCCGGCTTCCATTTTAATTTTGTAGTTTTAACTAAAAAAAAACACCATCTCGGTTGTAGTTCAAACCCACCCCCACACCTCACACATGCCTTAATTTTCTATATTTCTGTACTTTTATCTAGTCAGGCCCACTTTTTATTCCATGGTAAAGACTGGAATGTTTTTTTTAAGTTGGCCCTAACCTCATTAAATAACCAAAGGCTATTTTGAGACAGTTTTAGTAACAGAGTCGCGTTAATGTCCAAACACAATACAAACATCCTATTTTATAAGCCTTTAGGGTCTATTATTTAACGTACATATGTTTATATATATGTATGTATACATATATTTGTGTATATATACATACATATCTATGTATGTATATATGTAAATATACATACATATGCCAAATATAAACAGATATGTATTTATATATGTATGTCTGTAAATATGTATATGTATACATACGTAATTGTATACATGTATATATTTGTATTTGTATATATATATATATGTACGGATGTGTGTATGTATATATACATGTATGTATGTATGTGAGTTTGTATGTGTATATATATATGTACTGTAAGTGTATATATTTGTATAAATATATATACATATATGTATATATATTTGTATGAATATATATACACATATATGTATGTGTATATACTTGAGTATGTATGTGTATATATATATATATGTATGTGTATATATTTATATATATATATGTATATATACATAAATGCATATATATATATATACATGTGTATATGTATGTATGTATGAATGCACATATATATGTGTATATATAATGTATGTATGTATGTATAAATAAGCATATGTGTGTATATACGTACATGTTTATATATGTATTTATACATGTGTCTATATACATACATACGCCAAATATAAACAGATATGTATTTATATAAGTATATTCGTATATATGCCTATATATAATGTATGTATACATGTGTATTTATAATGTATGCATAAATGTATATACATGTATAAGCATATATATCAAATCAACTTTATTTATAAAGCACATTTAAAATTTACCACAGGGGTAGTCAAAGTGCTGTACAATGGACAGGTTAAAAGATAATACGAAGACCGAGCAAACAACACTACACAAACAGAACATGATAAAAAAATAAATGAATAAAACATAAAAACAGGTTCACAGCAGGTGCATACTTGGGCGCCATTGCAGGATGGATATCACTTAGTGTTAAAAGCCAAGGAATAAAAGTATGTTTTTAAGAGAGATTTAAAATCAGGAAGAGAGGAGGCTTGTCTAACACTCAGAGGTAGGTCGTTCCAGAGCTTGGGAGCAGCAGCAGCGAAAGCTCTGTCACCTCTAAGCTTCAGCCTTGTGTCAGGGACCCTCAGTAGCAGCTGATCTTAGGGATCGAGTGGGGCAGTAAGGCTGAAGGAGGTCAGAGAAATATGTTGGCCCGAGGTTGTTTAGACATTTAAAAACAAATAGAAGGAGTTTAAAATTGATTCGATATATATGAGTTTATATAATGTACTGTATGTATATGTATGTGTATATATATACATGTTTATATTTGTGTGTATATACATATCTATGTATGTTTATTTATGCATGTAAATATACATACATGTATATTTATATAGATATGTATATACATATGTAAATATACATGTTTGCATATATGTGTATGTAAATAAATGTATAAATATGTGTATACATTATGTATATGTATGTATATATACGTGCAAAGATATGTATATGTAAGTATATACATATATAACATATATATATATATACACACTTACATGTGTGTATATATGCAAATGTATATGCATATATGTATGTATATATATGTATATAAAAATGTGTATATGTATGTATGTGTATATATATATATATATGTGTGTATATATGCAAATGTATATGCATATATGTATGTATGTATATATATGTGTGTATATATATGTATAAGAATGTGTATATGTATGTATGTGTATATATATATGTGTGTGTGTATATATATGCGTATGTATGTGTATATATATGTATGTATATAATGTGTCTATATATATAAATATATATATATATATCCGTATATGTTTATATGTATGTATATATAATGTGTATATGTATGTATGTACATGCAGTGTGGCCACGGATGAAACGCTGGCTGTCCAAAGTCGGGACCCGGGGTGGACTGCTCGTCTGTGCATCGGTTGGGGACATCTCTGCGCTGATGACGTGTAACCGCTCGGGTTTGGTCTCCTGCTGGCCCCACTATGGACTAGACACTCACAATATTATGCAAGATCCATACAAAGGTAAGTATGTATTCATTTATTGCTGTGGTCGCCCAGGGAGGTCTCCACATCTGCGGTCCTCTCCAAGGTTTCTCTTTGTACTATGGGTAGAGTTTTTCTTTGCCCTGACGGGGGATCTGATGGTGTCGTTGTAGCTTGTCTAGTTCTTTGAGACATAAACATCTAATGATTGATGAATGTGTATGTGGTTACATACACAGTATGTATTTACAATGTTTGTACGAATACACATATGTATGTATGTAAATGTATGTACATTTGAATATACATACATGTATGTACATACATACATATATATACACAAACATACATGTATAAAAAATATATATATATGTATGTTTGTGTATATACATGTATGTGTATGTTTATACATACATACTCACATACATGTATATACATACATTTATGTACATACATGTATGTATATATATACATACATACCTTTATGTATATATATGTATGTATACATAAACATACATGTATGTATCTATGTATAAACATACATGTATATAAATACATGTATTATGTACATTTATGTATGTACATACATACATGTTACATACATGCATGCATGTTACATACATGCATGCATGTACGTACGTACAAGTATGTATATACATTCATGTATGTATATACATACATACATATATACATTAATACATGAATTCCTGTGAATTCCTGCACACACATAAATATATACATACATGTATGTATTTATATACATGTATGTATGTATATATGTTCGTATGTGTGTGTTTACAGAAATACATGTATATACATACCTGTGTGTCTGTACATGTATATACAGAAATACATGTATGTACATACATGTGTATATATACGTACACATAAAAATACATTCATGTATGTATGTATGTATGTATGTATGTACGTATGTATATATGTATATACATACATGTATATATGTATGTATGAATATACGTAGATACATATGTATGAATATACGTAGATATGTATGTATATACATATCTACATGTATTTCTGTATAAACATACATATACATGTATATACATACATACACATATGTATTTATGTATGTACATACATACTTCCATGTATGTATATATATATGTATATAAATGGACGTATGTTTCTGTGTATATACATGTATGTGTGCATATACATTTATGTATGTATATACATACATGTATGTGTATATGTATACATGCATACATGTATGTACGTATGTATATACATGCATACATGTATGTATGTATGTATATACATGTATGTATTTATTTACATGTATGTTTGTGTGTATATACATGCATGTGTGTATATATGTATGTATATACATACATGTTTGTACGTACATTCATTTATGTATGTATATACATGTATATGTATGTATATACAGAAATGTATGTATGTACATAAATATATATATATACATATATTTCTGCATATACATATGTGTGTATTAATGTATATGCATACATATATGTTTGTGTGTGTGTATACATACATGTATGTATGTACATACATACATGTGTGTTTATATATACATACATGTGTATACATACGTGCATGTATGTACATACATGTATGGATATATATACATACATACCTTTATGTATATACATGTATTTATACATAAACATACATGTATGTATATACATACATATATGTATTTATGTATATACATGCATGTATTTATGCATGTATGTATGTATATACATGTATGTATGTATATACATGTATATACATAAATACATACATGTATATACATACATGCATGTATTTATGTATATACATTCATGTATATACATAAATACATGTATATACATACATGCATGTATTTATGTATATACATTCATGTATTTATGTATATACATGCATGTATTTATGTATATACATGCATGTATGTATGTATATACATGCATGTATGTATGTATATACATGCATGTATTTATGTATGTATGTATATACATGTATATACATAAATACATGCATGTATATACATGCATGCATGTATTTATGTATATACATTCGTGTATTTATGTATATACATGCATGTATGTATTTATGTATGTACATTTATTATATACATGTATGTATTTATGTATATACATGTATGTATTTATGTGTATACATGTATATACATGCATGTATGTATATACATGTATGTATTTATGTATATACATGCATGTATATACATACATACATGTACATACATGCATGTATATACATACATACATGTACATACATGCATGTATATACATACATGTATATACATACATGCATGTATATACATACATGTATATACATACATGCATGTATATACATACATATACATAGATACATACATGTATATACATACATGTATGTATGTATGTTAATACATGCATGTATATACATGCATGTATTAACATACATACATACATGTATATACATGTATGTATCTATGTATATGTATGTATGTATCTATGTATATGTATGTATGTATGTATATGCATGTATGTATATGTATGTATGTATGTATGTATATACATGTATGTATGTATATACATGCATGCATGTATGTATATACATACATGTATGTATGTATATACATGCATGCATGCATGTATGTATGTATATATACATGTATGTATCTATGTATATGTATGTATGTATCTATGTATATACATGTATGTATGTATATACATACATGCATGCATGTATGTATGTATATACATACATGTATGTATGTATATACATGCATGCATGCATGTATGTATGTATGTATATACATACATGCATGCATGTATGTATGTATATACATACATGTATGTATGTATATACATGCATGCATGCATGTATGTATGTATATACATGTATGTATCTATGTATATGTATGTATGTATCTATGTATATGTATGTATGTATATGTATGTATATACATGCATGTATGTACATGTATGTATGTATGTATATACATGCATGTATGTATGTACATGTATGTATGTATGTATATGTATGTATGCATGTATGTATGTACATGTATGTATGTATATGTATGTATGTATGTATGTATATACATGCATGTATATACATAAATGCATGTGTGTATATACATGCATGTATTAACATACATACATACATGTATATACATGTATGTATGTATATACATGTATGTATGTATATACATGCATGTATGTACATACATACATGTATATACATGTATGTATGTATATACATGTATGTATGTATATACATGCATGTATGTACATGCATGCATGTATGTATGTATATACATACATGTATGTATGTATATACATGCATGCATGTATGTATGTATGTATATACATGCATGCATGTATGTATGTATGTATGTATATACATGTATGTATCTATGTATATGTATGTATGTATGTATCTATGTATATGTATGTATGTATGTATCTATGTATGTATGTATGTATATGCATGTATGTATGTATATACATGCATGTATTTATGCATGTATGTATGTATATACATGTATATGTATGTATGTATATGTATGTATTTATGTATATGTATGTATATACATGCATGTATGTACATGTATGTATGTATATAAATGCATGTATGTACATGTATGTATGTATATACATGCATGTATGTATGTACATGTATGTATGTATATGTATGTACATGTATGTATGTATATGTATGCATGTATGTATGTATATACATGCATGTATATACATGCATGTATTAACATACATACATACATGTATATACATGTATGTATGTATATACATGTATGTATGTATATACATGCATGTATGTATGTATAAACATGCATGTATGTATGTATCTATGTATATGCATGTATGTATATGTATGTATGTATATACATGTATGTATGTATATGTATGCATGTATGTATGTATATACATGTATGTATGTATGTATATACATGTATGTATGTATGTATATACATGCATGTATGTGTGTATATACATCATGTATGTGTGTATATACATGCATCTATGTACATGCATACATGCATGTATGTATGTATATACATGCATGTATGTGTGTATATACATGCATGTATGTATGTACATACATACATACATGTATATACATACATGCATGTATATACATACATGCATGTATATACATACATACATAAATACATGCAGGTATATACATACATACATGTATATACATACATACATGTATATACATACATACATGTATGCATATACATACATGCAGGTATATACATACATACATGTATATACATACATGCATGTATATACATACATACATGTATATACATACATACATGTATGCATATACATACATGTATGTATATACATGTATGTATGTTTATACATGCATGTATGTATGTTTATACATGCATGTATGTATATACATGTATGTATGTATATACATGTATGTATGTATGTATGTATGTATATACATGTATGTATGTATATACATGCATGTATGTATGTTTATACATGCATGTATGTATATACATGTATGTATGTATATACATGTATGTATGTATGTACATACATACATGTATGTATATACATGTATGTATGTATGTATGTACATACATACATGTATGTATATACATGTATGTATGTATGTACATACATACATGCATGTATGTATATACATGTATGTATGTATGTACATACATACATGCATGTATGTATATACATGTATGTATGTATATACATGTATGTATGTATATACATGCATGTATGTATGTACATACATGTATATACATACATACATGTATATACATACATGCATGTATAAACATACATACATGCATGTATATACATGTATGTATGTATATACCTGCATGTATGTACATACATACATGTATATACATGTATGTATTTATGTATATACATGCATGTATGTACGTACATGCATGTATAAACATACATACATGTACATACATGCATGTATATACATACATGTATGTATATACATGTATGTACATACATACATGTATATACATGTATGTATTTATGTATATACATGCATATACATGTATGTACATACATACATGTATATACATGTATGTATTTATGTATATACATGCATGTATGTACGTACATGCATGTATAAACATACATACATGTACATACATGCATGTATATACATACATACATGTACATACATGCATGTATATACATGTATGTATGTATGTATATACATACACGTATGTATGTATGTATATACATACACGTATGTATGTATGTATATACGTGTATGTATGTATGTATATACATGCATGTATATACACACATACATGCATGTATATACGCACATACATACATGTATATACATACATACATACATACATACATACATGTATATACATACATACATGCATGTATATACATACATACATGCATGTATATATATACATACATGCATGTATACACGTACATACATGCATACATATACATACATACATGTATATACATACATGCATATACATACATACATACATATACATAGATACATACATGTATATACATGCATACATGTATATACATGTATGTATGTATGTTAATACATGCATGTATATACACACATGCATTTATGTATATACATGCATGTATATACATACATACATGCATACATATACATACATACATGTACATACATACATGCATGTATATACATACATACATGTACATACATGCATGTATATACATACATATACATACATATACATATGCATGTATATACATACATACATGCATAAATACATGCATGTATATACATACATACATGCATATACATACATACATACATACATACATATACATAGATACATACATACATACATGTATATACATACATACATGCATGCATGTATATACATACATACATGTATGTATATGCATACATACATGTATGCATATACATACATGTATGTATATACATGTATTTATGTATATACCTGCATGTATTTATGTATGTATGTATATACCTGCATGTATTTATGTATGTACATGCATTTATGTATGTATGTATATACATGTATGTATGTATGTATGTATGTCAATACATGCATGTATATACATACATACATACATGTATGTGTATACATGTATGTATGTATATACATGCATGTATGTGTATACATGTATGTATGTATATACATGCATGTATGTATATGCATGTATGTATATGCATACATGAATGTATGTATGTATATACATGTATGTATGTATATACATGTATGTATGTACATACATACATGCATGTATATACATACATACATGCATGTATATACATACATACATGTATATACACACATATATATACATACATGTATATACATACATACGTGTATGTATATACATACATACATGCATGTATGTATATACATGCATGTATGTATGTATATACATGTATGTATGTATATACATGCATGTATGTATGTATGTATATACATGCATGTATGTACATGTGTGTATGTTTATACATGCATGTATATACATAAATACATGCATGTATATACATAAATACATACATGTATATACATACGTGTATTTATATACATACATACATGCATGTATATACATACATACGTGTATGTATATACATACATACATGCATGTATATACATACATGTATATACATACATACATACATACATGTACGTACAAGCATGTATGTACATGTATGTATGTATATACATGCATGTATGTACATGTATGTATGTTTATACATGCATGTACATACATACATGCATGTATATACATACATACATACATACATACATACATACATACATACATGTACGTACAAGCATGTATGTACATGTATGTATGTATATACATGCATGTATGTACATGTATGTATGTTTATACATGCATGTACATACATACATGCATGTATATACATACATACATGTACATACATGCATGTATATACATACATGTATATACATACATGCATGTATATACATACATGTATATACATACATGCATGTATATACATACATATACATAGATACATACATGTATGTACATACATGTATGTATGTATGTATGTATGTTAATACATGCATGTATATACATGCATGTATTAACATACATACATACATGTATATACATGTATGTATCTATGTATATATGTATCTATGTATATGTATGTATGTATGTATATGCATGTATGTATATATATGTATGTATGTATATACATGTATGTATGTATATACATGCATGCATGTATGTATATACATACATGTATGTATGTATATACATGCATGCATGCATGTATGTATGTATATATACATGTATGTATCTATGTATATGTATGTATGTATCTATGTATATACATGTATGTATGTATATACATGCATGCATGTATGTATGTATATACATACATGTATGTATGTATATACATGCATGCATGCATGTATGTATGTATATACATGTATGTATCTATGTATATGTATGTATGTATGTATCTATGTATATGTATGTATGTATATGCATGTATGTATGTATATACATGCATGTATTTATGCATGTATGTATGTATATACATGTATATGTATGTATGTATATGTATGTATTTATGTATATGTATGTATATACATGCATGTATGTACATGTATGTATGTATGTATATACATGCATGTATGTATGTACATGTATGTATGTATGTATATGTATGTATGCATGTATGTATGTATATGTATGTATGCATGTATGTATGTATATACATGCATGTATATACATAAATGCATGTGTGTATATACATGCATGTATTAACATACATACATACATGTATATACATGTATGTATGTATATACATGTATGTATGTATATACATGCATGTATGTACATGCATGCATGTATGTATGTATATACATACATGTATGTATGTATATACATGCATGCATGTATGTATGTATGTATATACATGCATGCATGTATGTATGTATGTATATACATGTATGTATCTATGTATATGTATGTATGTATGTATCTATGTATATGTATGTATGTATGTATCTATGTATATGTATGTATGTATATGCATGTATGTATGTATATACATGTATATGTATGTATGTATATGTATGTATTTATGTATATGTATGTATATACATGCATGTATGTACATGTATGTATGTATATAAATGCATGTATGTACATGTATGTATGTATATACATGCATGTATGTATGTACATGTATGTATGTATATGTATGTACATGTATGTATGTATATGTATGCATGTATGTATGTATATACATGCATGTATATACATGCATGTATTAACATACATACATACATGTATATACATGTATGTATGTATATACATGTATGTATGTATATACATGCATGTATGTATGTATAAACATGCATGTATGTATGTATCTATGTATATGCATGTATGTATATGTATGTATGTATATACATGTATGTATGTATATGTATGTATGTATATACATGTATGTATGTATGTATATACATGTATGTATGTATGTATGTATATACATGCATGTATGTGTGTATATACATGCATGTATGTGTGTATATACATGCATCTATGTACATGCATACATGCATGTATGTATGTATATACATGCATGTATGTGTGTATATACATGCATGTATGTATGTACATACATACATACATGTATATACATACATGCATGTATATACATACATGCATGTATATACATACATACATAAATACATGCAGGTATATACATACATACATGTATATACATACATACATGTATATACATACATACATGTATGCATATACATACATGCAGGTATATACATACATACATGTATATACATACATGCATGTATATACATGCATGCATGTATATACATACATACATACATGTATGCATATACATACATGTATGTATGTTTATACATGCATGTATGTATGTTTATACATGCATGTATGTATATACATGTATGTATGTATATACATGTATGTATGTATGTATGTATATACATGTATGTATGTATATACATGCATGTATGTATGTTTATACATGCATGTATGTATATACATGTATGTATGTATATACATGTATGTATGTATGTACATACATACATGTATGTATATACATGTATGTATGTATGTACATACATACATGCATGTATGTATATACATGTATGTATGTATGTACATACATACATGCATGTATGTATATACATGTATGTATGTATATACATGTATGTATGTATATACATGCATGTATGTATGTACATACATGTATATACATACATACATGTATATACATACATGCATGTATAAACATACATACATGCATGTATATACATACATGTATGTATATACATGTATGTACATACATACATGTATATACATGTATGTATTTATGTATATACATGCATGTATGTACGTACATGCATGTATAAACATACATACATGTACATACATGCATGTATATACATACATGTATGTATATACATGTATGTACATACATACATGTATATACATGTATGTATTTATGTATATACATGCATATACATGTATGTACATACATACATGTATATACATGTATGTATTTATGTATATACATGCATGTATGTACGTACATGCATGTATAAACATACATACATGTACATACATGCATGTATATACATACATACATGTACATACATGCATGTATATACATGTATGTATGTATGTATATACATACACGTATGTATGTATGTATATACGTGTATGTATGTATGTATATACATGCATGTATATACACACATACATGCATGTATATACGCACATACATACATGTATATACATACATACATACATACATACATACATGTATATACATACATACATGCATGTATATACATACATACATGCATGTATATATATACATACATGCATGTATACACGTACATACATGCATACATATACATACATACATGTATATACATACATGCATATACATACATACATACATATACATAGATACATACATGTATATACATGCATACATGTATATACATGTATGTATGTATGTTAATACATGCATGTATATACACACATGCATTTATGTATATACATGCATGTATATACATACATACATGCATACATATACATACATACATGTACATACATACATGCATGTATATACATACATACATGTACATACATGCATGTATATACATACATATACATACATATACATATGCATGTATATACATACATACATGCATAAATACATGCATGTATATACATACATACATGCATATACATACATACATACATACATACATATACATAGATACATACATACATACATGTATATACATACATACATGCATGCATGTATATACATACATACATGTATGTATATGCATACATACATGTATGCATATACATACATGTATGTATATACATGTATTTATGTATATACCTGCATGTATTTATGTATGTATGTATATACCTGCATGTATTTATGTATGTACATGCATTTATGTATGTATGTATATACATGTATGTATGTATGTATGTATGTCAATACATGCATGTATATACATACATACATACATGTATGTGTATACATGTATGTATGTATATACATGCATGTATGTATATGCATGTATGTATATGCATACATGAATGTATGTATGTATATACATGTATGTATGTATATACATGTATGTATGTACATACATACATGCATGTATATACATACATACATGCATGTATATACATACATACATGTATATACACACATATATATACATACATGTATATACATACATACGTGTATGTATATACATACATACGTGTATGTATATACATACATACATGCATGTATGTATATACATGCATGTATGTATGTATATACATGTATGTATGTATATACATGTATGTATGTATGTATATACATGCATGTATGTATGTATGTATATACATGCATGTATGTACATGTGTGTATGTTTATACATGCATGTATATACATAAATACATACATGTATATACATACGTGTATTTATATACATACATACATGCATGTATATACATACATACGTGTATGTATATACATACATACATGCATGTATATACATACATGTATATACATACATACATACATACATGTACGTACAAGCATGTATGTACATGTATGTATGTATATACATGCATGTATGTACATGTATGTATGTTTATACATGCATGTACGTACATACATGCATGTATATACATACATACATACATACATACATACATACATGTACGTACAAGCATGTATGTACATGTATGTATGTATATACATACATACATGTACATACATGCATGTATATACATACATGTATATACATACATGCATGTATGTACATGTATGTATGTTTATACATGCATGTACATACATACATGCATGTATATACATACATACATGTACATACATGCATGTATATACATACATGTATATACATACATGCATGTATATACATACATGTATATACATACATGCATGTATATACATACATATACATAGATACATACATGTATATACATACATGTATGTATGTATGTATGTATGTATGTTAATACATGCATGTATATACATGCATGTATTAACATACATACATACATGTATATACATGTATGTATCTATGTATATGTATGTATGTATCTATGTATATGTATGTATGTATGTATATGCATGTATGTATATGTATGTATGTATGTATATACATGTATGTATGTATATACATGCATGCATGTATGTATATACATACATGTATGTATGTATATACATGCATGTATGTATATACATACATGTATGTATGTATATACATGCATGTATGTATGTATATATACATGTATGTATCTATGTATATGTATGTATGTATCTATGTATATACATGTATGTATGTATATACATGCATGCATGTATGTATGTATATACATACATGTATGTATGTATATACATGCATGCATGCATGTATGTATGTATATACATGTATGTATCTATGTATATGTATGTATGTATCTATGTATATGTATGTATGTATATGCATGTATGTATGTATATACATGCATGTATTTATGCATGTATGTATGTATATACATGTATATGTATGTATGTATATGTATGTATTTATGTATATGTATGTATATACATGCATGTATGTACATGTATGTATGTATGTATATACATGCATGTATGTACATGTATGTATGTATATGTATGTATGCATGTATGTATGTATATACATGCATGTATATACATAAATTTATGTGTGTATATACATGCATGTATTAACATACATACATACATGTATATACATGTATGTATGTATATACATGTATGTATGTACATACATACATGTATATACATGTATGTATGTATATACATGTATGTATGTATATACATGCATGTATGTACATGCATGCATGTATGTATGTATATACATACATGTATGTATGTATATACATGCATGCATGTATGTATGTATATACATGCATGCATGTATGTATGTATATACATGTATGTATCTATGTATATGTATGTATGTATGTATCTATGTATATGTATGTATGTATGTATGTATCTATGTATGTATGTATGTATATGCATGTATGTATGTATATACATGCATGTATTTATGCATGTATGTATGTATATACATGTATATGTATGTATGTATATGTATGTATTTATGTATATGTATGTATATACATGCATGTATGTACATGTATGTATGTATATAAATGCATGTATGTACATGTATGTATGTATATACATGCATGTATGTATGTACATGTATGTATGTATATGTATGCATGTATGTATGTACATGTATGTATGTATATGTATGCATGTATGTATGTATATACATGCATGTATATACATGCATGTATTAACATACATACATACATGTATATACATGTATGTATGTATATACATGTATGTATGTATATACATGCATGTATGTATGTATAAACATGCATGTATGTATGTATCTATGTATATGCATGTATGTATATGTATGTATGTATATACATGTATGTATGTATATGTATGCATGTATGTATGTATATACATGTATGTATGTATGTATACACATGTATGTATGTATGTATATACATGCATGTATGTGTGTATATACATGCATGTATGTGTGTATATACATGCATCTATGTACATGCATACATGCATGTATGTATGTATATACATGCATGTATGTGTGTATATACATGCATGTATGTATGTACATACATACATACATGTATATACATACATGCATGTATATACATACATGCATGTATATACATACATACATAAATACATGCAGGTATATACATACATACATGTATATACATACATACATACATACATACATGTATGCATACACATACATGCAGGTATATACATACATACATGTATATACATACATGCATGTATATACATACATACATGTATATACATACATGCATGTATATACATACATACATGTATATACATACATACATACATGTATGCATATACATACATGTATGTATATACATGTATGTATGTTTATACATGCATGTATGTATGTTTATACATGCATGTATGTATATACATGTATGTATGTATATACATGTATGTATGTATGTATGTATATACATGTATGTATGTATATACATGCATGTATGTATGTTTATACATGCATGTATGTATATACATGTATGTATGTATATACATGTATGTATGTATGTACATACATGCATGTATGTATATACATGTATGTATGTATGTACATACATACATGCATGTATGTATATACATGTATGTATGTATATACATGTATGTATGTATATACATGCATGTATGTATGTACATACATACATACATGTATATACATACATACATGTATATACATACATGCATGTATAAACATACATACATGCATGTATATACATACATGTATGTATATACATGTATGTACATACATACATGTATATACATGTATGTATTTATGTATATACATGCATGTATGTACGTACATGCATGTATAAACATACATACATGTACATACATGCATGTATATACATACATGTATGTATATACATGTATGTACATACATACATGTATATACATGTATGTATTTATGTATATACATGCATGTATGTACGTACATGCATGTATAAACATACATACATGTACATACATGCATGTATATACATACATACATGTACATACATGCATGTATATACATACATACATACATGTACATACATGCTTGTATGTACATGTATGTATGTATGTATATACATACACGTATGTATGTATGTATATACGTGTATGTATGTATGTATATACATGCATGTATATACACACATACATGCATGTATATACGCACATACATACATGTATATACATACATACATACATACATACATACATGTATATACATACATACATGCATGTATATACATACATACATGCATGTATATATATACATACATGCATGTATACACGTACATACATGCATACATATACATACATACATGTATATACATACATGCATATACATACATAGATACATACATACATGCATGTATATACATACATACATACATGTATATACATGCATACATGTATATACATGTATGTATGTATGTTAATACATGCATGTATATACACACATGCATTTATGTATATACATGCATGTATATACATACATACATGCATACATATACATACATACATGTACATACATACATGCATGTATATACATACATACATGTACATACATGCATGTATATACATACATATACATATGCATGTATATACATACATACATGCATAAATACATGCATGTATATACATACATACATGCATATACATACATACATACATAGATACATACATACATACATGTATATACATACATACATGCATGCATGTATATACATACATACATGTATGTATATGCATACATACATGTATGCATATACATACATGTATGTATATACATGTATTTATGTATATACCTGCATGTATTTATGTATGTATGTATATACCTGCATGTATTTATGTATGTACATGCATTTATGTATGTATGTATATACATGTATGTATGTATGTATGTATGTATGTCAATACATGCATGTATATACATACATACATACATGTATGTGTATACATGTATGTATGTATATACATGCATGTATGTATATGCATGTATGTATATGCATACATGAATGTATGTATGTATATACATGTATGTATGTATATACATGTATGTATGTACATACATACATGCATGTATATACATACATACATGCATGTATATACATACATACATGTATATACACACATATATATACATACATGTATATACATACATACATGCATGTATATACATACATGCATGTATGTATGTATATACATGTATGTATATATATGTGTGTATATACATGTATGTATGTATATACATGCATGTATGTATGTATGTATGTATGTATATACATGCATGTATGTACATGTGTGTATGTTTATACATGCATGTATATACATAAATACATACATGTATATACATACGTGTATTTATATACATACATACATGCATGTATATACATACATACGTGTATGTATATACATACATACATGCATGTATATACATACATGTATATACATACATACATACATACATGTACGTACAAGCATGTATGTACATGTATGTATGTATATACATACATGTATATACATACATGTATGTATGTATGTATGTATGTATGTTAATACATGCATGTATATACATGCATGTATTAACATACATACATACATGTATATACATGTATGTATCTATGTATATGTATGTATGTATCTATGTATATGTATGTATGTATGTATATGCATGTATGTATATGTATGTATGTATGTATATACATGTATGTATGTATATACATGCATGCATGTATGTATATACATACATGTATGTATGTATATACATGCATGCATGCATGTATGTATGTATATATACATGTATGTATCTATGTATATGTATGTATGTATCTATGTATATACATGTATGTATGTATATACATGCATGCATGTATGTATGTATATACATACATGTATGTATGTATATACATGCATGCATGCATGTATGTATGTATATACATGTATGTATCTATGTATATGTATGTATGTATCTATGTATATGTATGTATGTATATGCATGTATGTATGTATATACATGCATGTATTTATGCATGTATGTATGTATATACATGTATATGTATGTATGTATGTATATGTATGTATTTATGTATATGTATGTATATACATGCATGTATGTACATGTATGTATGTATATGTATGTATGCATGTATGTATGTATATACATGCATGTATATACATAAATTTATGTGTGTATATACATGCATGTATTAACATACATACATACATGTATATACATGTATGTATGTATATACATGTATGTATGTACATACATACATGTATATACATGTATGTATGTATATACATGTATGTATGTATATACATGCATGTATGTACATGCATGCATGTATGTATGTATATACATACATGTATGTATGTATATACATGCATGCATGTATGTATGTATATACATGCATGCATGTATGTATGTATATACATGTATGTATCTATGTATATGTATGTATGTATGTATCTATGTATATGTATGTATGTATGTATGTATCTATGTATGTATGTATGTATATGCATGTATGTATGTATATACATGCATGTATTTATGCATGTATGTATGTATATACATGTATATGTATGTATGTATATGTATGTATTTATGTATATGTATGTATATACATGCATGTATGTACATGTATGTATGTATATAAATGCATGTATGTACATGTATGTATGTATATACATGCATGTATGTATGTACATGTATGTATGTATATGTATGCATGTATGTATGTACATGTATGTATGTATATGTATGCATGTATGTATGTATATACATGCATGTATATACATGCATGTATTAACATACATACATACATGTATATACATGTATGTATGTATATACATGTATGTATGTATATACATGCATGTATGTATGTATAAACATGCATGTATGTATGTATCTATGTATATGCATGTATGTATATGTATGTATGTATATACATGTATGTATGTATATGTATGCATGTATGTATGTATATACATGTATGTATGTATGTATATACATGTATGTATGTATGTATATACATGCATGTATGTGTGTATATACATGCATGTATGTGTGTATATACATGCATCTATGTACATGCATACATGCATGTATGTATGTATATACATGCATGTATGTGTGTATATACATGCATGTATGTATGTACATACATACATACATGTATATACATACATGCATGTATATACATACATGCATGTATATACATACATACATAAATACATGCAGGTATATACATACATACATGTATATACATACATACATGTATATACATACATACATACATACATACATGTATGCATACACATACATGCAGGTATATACATACATACATGTATATACATACATGCATGTATATACATACATACATGTATATACATACATGCATGTATATACATACATACATGTATATACATACATACATACATGTATGCATATACATACATGTATGTATATACATGTATGTATGTTTATACATGCATGTATGTATGTTTATACATGCATGTATGTATATACATGTATGTATGTATATACATGTATGTATGTATGTATGTATATACATGTATGTATGTATATACATGCATGTATGTATGTTTATACATGCATGTATGTATATACATGTATGTATGTATATACATGTATGTATGTATGTACATACATGCATGTATGTATATACATGTATGTATGTATGTACATACATACATGCATGTATGTATATACATGTATGTATGTATATACATGTATGTATGTATATACATGCATGTATGTATGTACATACATACATACATGTATATACATACATACATGTATATACATACATGCATGTATAAACATACATACATGCATGTATATACATACATGTATGTATATACATGTATGTACATACATACATGTATATACATGTATGTATTTATGTATATACATGCATGTATGTACGTACATGCATGTATAAACATACATACATGTACATACATGCATGTATATACATACATGTATGTATATACATGTATGTACATACATACATGTATATACATGTATGTATTTATGTATATACATGCATGTATGTACGTACATGCATGTATAAACATACATACATGTACATACATGCATGTATATACATACATACATGTACATACATGCATGTATATACATACATACATACATGTACATACATGCTTGTATGTACATGTATGTATGTATGTATATACATACACGTATGTATGTATGTATATACGTGTATGTATGTATGTATATACATGCATGTATATACACACATACATGCATGTATATACGCACATACATACATGTATATACATACATACATACATACATACATACATACATGTATATACATACATACATGCATGTATATACATACATACATGTATGTATATATATACATACATGCATGTATACACGTACATACATGCATACATATACATACATACATGTATATACATACATGCATATACATACATAGATACATACATACATGCATGTATATACATACATACATGTATATACATGCATACATGTATATACATGTATGTATGTATGTTAATACATGCATGTATATACACACATGCATTTATGTATATACATGCATGTATATACATACATACATGCATACATATACATACATACATGTACATAAATACATGCATGTATATACATACATACATGTACATACATGCATGTATATACATACATATACATATGCATGTATATACATACATACATGCATAAATACATGCATGTATATACATACATACATGCATATACATACATACATACATAGATACATACATACATACATGTATATACATACATACATGCATGCATGTATATACATACATACATGTATGTATATGCATACATACATGTATGCATATACATACATGTATGTATATACATGTATTTATGTATATACCTGCATGTATTTATGTATGTATGTAAATACCTGCATGTATTTATGTATGTACATGCATTTATGTATGTATGTATATACATGTATGTATGTATGTATGTATGTATGTCAATACATGCATGTATATACATACATACATACATGTATGTGTATACATGTATGTATGTATGTATATACATGCATGTATGTATATGCATGTATGTATATGCATACATGAATGTATGTATGTATATACATGTATGTATGTATATACATGTATGTATGTACATACATACATGCATGTATATACATACATACATGCATGTATATACATACATACATGTATATACACACATATATATACATACATGTATATACATACATACATGCATGTATATACATGTGTGTATATACATGCATGTATGTATATATATACATACATGTATATACATACATACATACATACATGTACGTACAAGCATGTATGTACATGTATGTATGTATATACATACATGTATATACATACATGTATGTATGTATGTATGTATGTTAATACATGCATGTATATACATGCATGTATTAACATACATACATACATGTATGTATCTATGTATATGTATGTATGTATCTATGTATATGTATGTATGTATGTATATGCATGTATGTATATGTATGTATGTATGTATATACATGTATGTATGTATATACATGCATGCATGTATGTATATACATACATGTATGTATGTATATACATGCATGCATGCATGTATGTATGTATATATACATGTATGTATCTATGTATATGTATGTATGTATCTATGTATATACATGTATGTATGTATATACATGCATGCATGTATGTATGTATATACATACATGTATGTATGTATATACATGCATGCATGCATGTATGTATGTATATACATGTATGTATCTATGTATATGTATGTATGTATCTATGTATATGTATGTATGTATATGCATGTATGTATGTATATACATGCATGTATTTATGCATGTATGTATGTATATACATGTATATGTATGTATGTATATGTATGTATTTATGTATATGTATGTATATACATGCATGTATGTACATGTATGTATGTATATGTATGTATGCATGTATGTATGTATATACATGCATGTATATACATAAATTTATGTGTGTATATACATGCATGTATTAACATACATACATACATGTATATACATGTATGTATGTATATACATGTATGTATGTACATACATACATGTATATACATGTATGTATGTATATACATGTATGTATGTATATACATGCATGTATGTACATGCATGCATGTATGTATGTATATACATACATGTATGTATGTATATACATGCATGCATGTATGTATGTATATACATGCATGCATGTATGTATGTATATACATGTATGTATCTATGTATATGTATGTATGTATGTATCTATGTATATGTATGTATGTATGTATGTATCTATGTATGTATGTATGTATATGCATGTATGTATGTATATACATGCATGTATTTATGCATGTATGTATGTATATACATGTATATGTATGTATGTATATGTATGTATTTATGTATATGTATGTATATACATGCATGTATGTACATGTATGTATGTATATAAATGCATGTATGTACATGTATGTATGTATATACATGCATGTATGTATGTACATGTATGTATGTATATGTATGCATGTATGTATGTACATGTATGTATGTATGTATGTATGTATATACATGCATGTATATACATGCATGTATTAACATACATACATACATGTATATACATGTATGTATGTATATACATGTATGTATGTATATACATGCATGTATGTATGTATAAACATGCATGTATGTATGTATCTATGTATATGCATGTATGTATATGTATGTATGTATATACATGCATGTATGTGTGTATATACATGCATGTATGTGTGTATATACATGCATCTATGTACATGCATACATGCATGTATGTATGTATATACATGCATGTATGTGTGTATATACATGCATGTATGTATGTACATACATACATACATGTATATACATACATGCATGTATATACATACATGCATGTATATACATACATACATAAATACATGCAGGTATATACATACATACATGTATATACATACATACATGTATATACATACATACATACATACATGCATACACATACATGCAGGTATATACATACATACATGTATATACATACATGCATGTATATACATACATACATGTATATACATACATGCATGTATATACATACATACATGTATATACATACATACATACATGTATGCATATACATACATGTATGTATATACATGTATGTATGTTTATACATGCATGTATGTATGTTTATACATGCATGTATGTATATACATGTATGTATGTATATACATGTATGTATGTATGTATGTATGTATATACATGTATGTATGTATATACATGCATGTATGTACATGTGTGTATGTTTATACATGCATGTATATACATAAATACATACATGTATATACATACGTGTATTTATATACATACATACATGCATGTATATACATACATACGTGTATGTATATACATACATACATGCATGTATATACATACATGTATATACATACATACATACATACATGTACGTACAAGCATGTATGTACATGTATGTATGTATATACATACATGTATATACATACATGTATGTATGTATGTATGTATGTTAATACATGCATGTATATACATGCATGTATTAACATACATACATACATGTATATACATGTATGTATCTATGTATATGTATGTATGTATCTATGTATATGTATGTATGTATGTATATGTATGTATGTATGTATATGCATGTATGTATATGTATGTATGTATGTATATACATGTATGTATGTATATACATGCATGCATGTATGTATATACATACATGTATGTATGTATATACATGCATGCATGCATGTATGTATGTATATATACATGTATGTATCTATGTATATGTATGTATGTATCTATGTATATACATGTATGTATGTATATACATGCATGCATGTATGTATGTATATACATACATGTATGTATGTATATACATGCATGCATGCATGTATGTATGTATATACATGTATGTATCTATGTATATGTATGTATGTATCTATGTATATGTATGTATGTATATGCATGTATGTATGTATATACATGCATGTATGTATGTATATACATGTATATGTATGTATGTATATGTATGTATTTATGTATATGTATGTATATACATGCATGTATGTACATGTATGTATGTATATGTATGTATGCATGTATGTATGTATATACATGCATGTATATACATAAATTTATGTGTGTATATACATGCATGTATTAACATACATACATACATGTATATACATGTATGTATGTATATACATGTATGTATGTACATACATACATGTATATACATGTATGTATGTATATACATGTATGTATGTATATACATGCATGTATGTACATGCATGCATGTATGTATGTATATACATACATGTATGTATGTATATACATGCATGCATGTATGTATGTATATACATGCATGCATGTATGTATGTATATACATGTATGTATCTATGTATATGTATGTATGTATGTATCTATGTATATGTATGTATGTATGTATGTATCTATGTATGTATGTATGTATATGCATGTATGTATGTATATACATGCATGTATTTATGCATGTATGTATGTATATACATGTATATGTATGTATGTATATGTATGTATTTATGTATATGTATGTATATACATGCATGTATGTACATGTATGTATGTATATAAATGCATGTATGTACATGTATGTATGTATATACATGCATGTATGTATGTACATGTATGTATGTATATGTATGCATGTATGTATGTACATGTATGTATGTATATGTATGCATGTATGTATGTATATACATGCATGTATATACATGCATGTATTAACATACATACATACATGTATATACATGTATGTATGTATATACATGTATGTATGTATATACATGCATGTATGTATGTATAAACATGCATGTATGTATGTATCTATGTATATGCATGTATGTATATGTATGTATGTATATACATGTATGTATGTATATGTATGCATGTATGTATGTATATACATGTATGTATGTATGTATATACATGTATGTATGCATGTATATACATGCATGTATGTGTGTATATACATGCATGTATGTGTGTATATACATGCATCTATGTACATGCATACATGCATGTATGTATGTATATACATGCATGTATGTGTGTATATACATGCATGTATGTATGTACATACATACATACATGTATATACATACATGCATGTATATACATACATGCATGTATATACATACATACGTGTATGTATATACATACATACATGCATGTATATACATACATGTATATACATACATACATACATACATGTACGTACAAGCATGTATGTACATGTATGTATGTATATACATGCATGTATGTACATGTATGTATGTTTATACATGCATGTACATACATACATGCATGTATATACATACATACATACATGTACGTACAAGCATGTATGTACATGTATGTATGTATATACATGCATGTATGTACATGTATGTATGTTTATACATGCATGTACATACATACATGCATGTATGTATGTATGTACATACATACATGCATGTATGTATGTATATACATGCATGTATGTACATACATACATGCATGTATGTATGTATATACATGCATGTATGTGTGTATATACATACATACATACATGTATGTATATACATGTATTTATGTATGTTAATACATGCATGTATACACATACATACATGTATCTACATACATACATACATACATGTATATACATACATACATGTATGTATGTATGTATATACATGTATGTATGTATATACGTATATACATGTATGTATGTATATACGTATATACATGTATGTATGTATATACCTGCATGTATTTATGTATATACCTGCATGTATTTATGTATGTACATGCATGTATTTATGTATGTACATGCATGTATGTATGTATATACATGCATGTGTGTATATACATGTATGTATGTATGTTAATACATGCATGTATATACATACATACATGTATGTATGTATGTATATACATGTATGTATGTATATACGTATATACATGTATGTATGTATATACGTATATACATGTATGTATGTATATACCTGCATGTATTTATGTATATACCTGCATGTATTTATGTATGTACATGCATGTATTTATGTATGTACATGCATGTATGTATGTATATACATGCATGTGTGTATATACATGTATGTATGTATGTTAATACATGCATGTATACACATACATACATGTATATACATACATGTATGTATGTATGTGTATACATGCATGTATATACATACATACATGCATGTATATACATACATACAGGTATATACATACATACATACATGTATTTATATACATACATGTATGTATATACATGCATGTACTAACATACATACATGTGTCTACATACATGCATACATACATGTATGTTTATACATGTATGTATGTATATACACGTATGTATGTATATATATTCAAGCATGTATATACATACATACACACATGTGTAGGGATGTATGTACATATACAAATGTATATACGTATTTACATACATACCTATATACCATGGTGAGGTGGGGGTGGTAGTCTGACGGCGAGGCAGACACATAGATGGAGGGCCTGGCAAAAATGGAAGCGTGGACGGTGAGCGGCGGGAGTGACGCCACAATCGAGTTCAGGTGCCTGGATCGCACACCTGGACACAATTAAGGAATCTCTTGGTAGGTAAGAATGAGAGACGACAAGACAAGCAGCAACACATGCACACGGAAGCAAACTGTAGCGAGGAGCAGATGACGTGGAAGGTTGTAAAGCTACACCGTGGTGCGAGCAGTGAGAGCAACACGCAATAGACTTTGCTTATTGAAAAATAAATAAGTTTACACCTGCTGGAGCAAATGTCTGTGCTTGGTGAATGTATATACACACATACTTATTTATATATACACATACATGCATCCATCCAATGTATATACATCCAATATTTTTACATACATACATACATATGAATATACATACACACATACGTACGTTTGTTTGTATGTGTATATATACATTCATAAATACAGACGTATGTATACACGCATGTATGTATGTACATACATACCTATATGTGTATAAACAAATACATACATATGTACATACAAACATGTATATACAAACATGTATATACATACATAAATATACGCACATACGTAAATACATAAATACATGTATACATACATACGTAATTACATACATAAATAAAAACAAATACGTATATATATATACATACACTTTTTTATATATATATACATACGTATGTATATACATATATATATAGATACATATGCACATACATACATAAATACATTTGTACATAAATAGGTATAATATTACATGCATAAACATACATATGTATGAACATGCATACATACATAGTTATAAACAAACATACATATGTACATACATATGTACATATATGTTTATATATACACATACTAACGTATATACATACATGCATATGTAAATACACACATACATATGTATATACATATATATATGTATATACATACATATGTATATACATATATATGTATAGACATACATAAATATGTACATAAGTACATATTTGCACACATACATATGTAAGTATATACACACATAGGTATATACACATTTACGTACATACATACATATGTGTATACATACACATGTATAGACATTGATGTATGTACATCCATACATATGTATATACATACATACTTATGAATATACATTCATATGTACAGTAATACACACTTATATACATACATATGTAGTTATAAACAAACATACATACATACATATGTACATCCATACATATGTATATATACACATACTAACGGAAATACATACATGCATATGTAAATACATACATATGTATACAAACATATGTATGCATACATATGTATACATACATATATATGTATGTATATACACAAACATACATTGTTGTATATAAAGAGTGTTACTTTTTGTCTGCAAAAAAAGTCTATTTGTGCCTTTTTTATTTATTTAATTCCACCCCAGAATCCTGAGGTGGTTCAGTCCAATAATTACTTGCAGCTAGGGGTGTAACGGTACACAAACATTTCGGTTCGGTACGTACCTCGGTTCAGAGGTCACGGTTCGGTTTATTTTCGGTACAGTAAGAAAAAAACAAAAGAAAAAATTTGCTAAATCTTCCACCAAAAATAATTTTCTTAGTGCAATATTTGATGTGAAGTAATTGGAAACTTGGATAGATCAATAATTCATAATAACATTGATTTTGATTCATTATGTACCCCAAAAGGGAATAAGCGGTAGAAAATGGATGGATGGATGGATGTTTTAAACAATGACAGTTTGAAAACAAAAACACAGCTTTGTTTTATTAGTCAACGTTGCAAGTTTTTCTAAATTACATTTAGCCTTTCATCCATCCATCCATCCATCTTCTTCCGCTTATCCGAGGTCGGGTCGCGGGGGCAACAGCCTAAGCAGGGAAACCCAGACTTCCCTCTCCCCAGCCACTTTGTCTAGCTCTTCCCGGGGGATCCCGAGGCGTTCCCAGGCCAGCCGGGAGACATAGTCTTCCCAACATGTCCTGGGTCTTCCCCGTGGCCTCCTACCGGTTGGACGTGCCCTAAACACCTCCCTAGGGAGGCATTCGGGTGGCATCCTGACCAGATGCCCGAACCACCTCATCTGGCTCCTCTCCATGTGGAGGAGCAGCGGCTTTACTTTGAGTTCCTCCCGGATGGCAGAGCTTCTCACCCTATCTCTAAGGGAGAGACCCAAACTCATTTGGGCCGCTTGTACCCGTGATCTTATCCTTTCGGTCATGACCCAAAGCTCATGACCATAGGTGAGGATGGGAACGTAGATTGACCGGTAAATTGAGAGCTTTGCCTTCCGGCTCAGCTCCTTCTTCACCACAACGGATCAGTACAACGTCCGCATTACTGAAGACGCCGCACCGATCCACCTGTCGATCTCACGATCCACTCGTGAACAAGACTCCTAGGTACTTGAACTCCTCCACTTGGGGCAGGGTCTCCTCCCCAACCCGGAGATGGCACTCCACCCTTTTCCGGGCGAGAACCATGGACTCGGACTTGGAGGTGCTGATTCATTTAGCCTTTAAGATTTTTTATTTCACTTTTGTTTATTTTAATAGTTTTTTAAGAATGTGCCGTGGGCCTTTAAAACATTAGCTTTGTGCCGCAAATGGCCTCCGGGGCAAACTTTTGAAACCCCTGCTATAGATAATAAAAAATTAAATCTGATTAATCAAAGGATAAAAAGTAGAGCCTGGCGGCGCATGCGCGTTTATCATAACTCTCTCGCGCTCTCTGTCTCTGCCCCGCCCTCACGAATGTTAAGGCTGTGTGCACCACTTTTTTTTTTGGTTTTTAACCCCTTCTTAACCTTGAACATACATTGAAAATACATACAACCATAACTTCAAATGCCGGACATTCGAGGCATTTAAGAAACTCCACCTGGACAGCTCCGAAAAGAGGACATATCCCGTGAAAAGAGGAGGTGTGGTCAGTCTATCATAGCCCAGTCGTTGCTAGCATGCCGTGTGTTGTTGTTTTTTTGATTGATTAAAACTTACATATTCCGTACAATTGACCACTAAATGCTAACACCCCAATAAGTATTTCAACTTGTTTAAGTCCACGTAAATTAATCCATGGTGCCTCGGTGTGCATTGTTTACACAACGTGCGGTGCGCTACTTATATGTCCGTGTTGTTCCGTTCACCTGCGAACCGAACCGAACCCAAACTCCCTTACCTGGTTTAGGCATTAGGGCCTAAAGCAGGGGTCACCAACACCAGGTCGCCCGTAAGGACCAGATGAGTCGCCCGCTGGCCTGTTCTAAAAATAGCTCAAATAGCAGCACTTACCAGTGAGCTGCCTCTATTTTTTTAAATTCTATTTTTTTTACTAGCAAGCTGTTCTCGCTTTGCTCGACATTTTTAATTCTAAGAGAGACAAAAGTCAAATAGAATTTCAAAATCCAAGAAAATATTTTAAAGACTTGTTCTTCACTTGTTTAAATTACTTTTACGATCATATTTGTACATATTGTATGTGCTGGTGTTGTTCTATTGTTGTTGTTTTTATCTCTGTCTAATCCCCCTCTTTTCCCCACAATTTCCCCCCTGTCTTCCTTTTTTTTCTCTTTCTATCCCCTCCTGCTCGAGCCCGGCTGCACCAAATGATAATATAAATACATTTAATAAAGTCACATTTAAATTAGGCAACAAGAGATGTATCCTACACTTCTCTTTTGTAAAGTAAATCTGAGCAGCCGATATGGGCATCTACATCTATATTATGATTTGCCTGAGAAGCTGGACAGGACAAAATAAAAAAAATCATTTATTTTTTTACTTTGCTTCTTATAACTTTCAGAAAGACAATTTTAGAGCGAAAAATACAACCTTAAAAATGATTTTAGGATTTTTAAACACATATACCTTTTCACCTTTTAAATTCCTTCCTCTTCTTTCCTGACAATTTAAATCAATGTTCAAGTAAATTTAATTTTTTTTTTTGTAAAGAATAATAAATACATTTTAATTTAATTCTTCATTTTAGCTTCTGTTTTTTCAACGAAGAATATTTGTGAAATATTTCTTCAAACTTATGATTAAAATTAAAAAAATATATATTCTGGCAAATCTAGAAAATCTGTAGAATCAAATTTATATCTTATTTCAAAGACTTTTGAATTTCTTTTAAAAATTTTGATCTGGAAAATCTAGAAGAAATAATGATTTCTCTTTGTTAGAAATATAGCTTGGTCCAATTTGTTATATATTCTAACAAAGTGCAGATTGGATTTTAATCTATTTAAAACATGTCATCCAAATTCTAAAATTAATCTAAATCAGCAAAAATTACTAATGATGTTCCTTAAATTATTTTTTTAATTTTTTCAAAAAGATTCGAATTAGCTAGTTTTTGTCTTCTTTTTTTCGGTTGAATTCGGAATTTTAAAGAGTAGAAATTGAAGATAAACAATGTTTCAAAACTTAATTTTCATTTTTTTCTTGTTTTCTCCTCTTTTAAACCGTTCAATTAAGTGTTTTTTCATCATTTATTCTCCACAAAACACCTTCCGTAAAAGGAAAAAAAATGCACGACGGAATGACAGACAGAAATACCCATTTTTTAAATATATATATAGATTTATTTATTAAAGGTAAATTGAGCAAATTGGCTATTTCCGGCAATGTATTTAAGTGTGTATCAAACTGGTAGCCCTTCGCATTAATCAGTACCCAAAGTAGCTCTTGGTTTCAAAAAGGTTGGTGACCTCTGCTCTAAACAATGGACCCTCCCTCTCTAAAGCCCCAGGCCCAAATCCCAGTGAGACAAGTTCGCATCAGCAAGTCTTGTTGGACATGTTTTACTTGACATTGTTCAGCACAAGCAGTGACAGTTGAAGGTCAAACTCCAGCGGCTGCAAGGTCATGCAGACCACAGGTAATCAGCAAGTAGGTTATTTCACCTGCAGTATGTTGAATAATAAACTACATTTCTTTTTACATATAATTACAGAGGATGCGGCAAAGATGTCCACAGCAATGGACGTGCTTAAATGGCATCAAGAAATGTCCATTACAGAGGACGTGGACAAGTGTCCACCACAATGGACGTGGCAACACTACACTTGTTAAAGTACCTGGGAGTCCACCTGGACCACAAACTGGACTGGTCAACAGATGAAAGGTCAGAGCAGAGTCTTCTTCTCAAAAGGTCTATACGTATTTCCTTGAATTGCTGCCGGGGCGCTAATTAATTTAAAACCTCTTCTCACTCCGACCTTTACCAAAGGCATGCGGTAAATTTAGGCCTGCGCTTATAAATTTGAGTGTGATGTAAGGATACCATCATGAAAAGCATATTTAATAAAAAAACGTTATCATGGTCTTACCTTTACTTATAAATGAAGTCCATGCGCAGCTCCTTCTGATCAAAAGCATCGACAACTTGTTTATAAAAGTCTTCCTTATCTTTCTTCAGTTTTAAAAGTCTCTCTGTATCGATGGAGATCTTCCTTTATTACCTCCTGCTTCGATTGAAAGTCCAGTTTAGAAAACTGTTTTATTTTAGATATGTAATCCTCCATGTTAAAAGTGCAAGCGAGAGGAAAAAATAAACGATCGCTGTTCACTCTTGCTGCTTGTTGTCACTTCTTCTGCAGCCGAGTAGTCGCAAAAAGGATCACTAGCGCCCTCTACCACCAGGAGGCGGGAGTCATTTAATGACTCATATTTGACACACGCAGCTACGGTATATTAATAAAACATAGCTGCTTACTGTTCTTTTTAGCATATTCAATAGCTTGGACCTTAAATCCTACTGAATAGCTCTTAATCTTCTTCCCTTTATGTGATTTCAAATTATTGAAATCAGCCTCCTCCATTTTGAAAATGATGACAGGTGAAGTGTCACTCGTGACGTGACGAGTTTGACCGGGCGGAAATTTTAGGCATATGCTAATTATTTTGCGAAACCAGTTTGACCCGGCGGTAATACTAAGGATGCGCTAATTATTTTGTGAGACGAGTTTGACCAGGCAGTAATTCTAGGCAGGCGCATACTATATACCCGGCGGCAATTCAAGGAAATACGTTATACGTCATATCCGGCTTCCATTTTAATTTTGTAGTTTTAACTAAAAAAAAACACCATCTCGGTTGTAGTTCAAACCCACCCCCACACCTCACACATGCCTTAATTTTCTATATTTCTGTACTTTTATCTAGTCAGGCCCACTTTTTATTCCATGGTAAAGACTGGAATGTTTTTTTTAAGTTGGCCCTAACCTCATTAAATAACCAAAGGCTATTTTGAGACAGTTTTAGTAACAGAGTCGCGTTAATGTCCAAACACAATACAAACATCCTATTTTATAAGCCTTTAGGGTCTATTATTTAACGTACATATGTTTATATATATGTATGTATACATATATTTGTGTATATATACATACATATCTATGTATGTATATATGTAAATATACATACATATGCCAAATATAAACAGATATGTATTTATATATGTATGTCTGTAAATATGTATATGTATACATACGTAATTGTATACATGTATATATTTGTATTTGTATATATATATATATGTACGGATGTGTGTATGTATATATACATGTATGTATGTATGTGAGTTTGTATGTGTATATATATATGTACTGTAAGTGTATATATTTGTATAAATATATATACATATATGTATATATATTTGTATGAATATATATACACATATATGTATGTGTATATACTTGAGTATGTATGTGTATATATATATATATGTATGTGTATATATTTATATATATATATGTATATATACATAAATGCATATATATATATATACATGTGTATATGTATGTATGTATGAATGCACATATATATGTGTATATATAATGTATGTATGTATGTATAAATAAGCATATGTGTGTATATACGTACATGTTTATATATGTATTTATACATGTGTCTATATACATACATACGCCAAATATAAACAGATATGTATTTATATAAGTATATTCGTATATATGCCTATATATAATGTATGTATACATGTGTATTTATAATGTATGCATAAATGTATATACATGTATAAGCATATATATCAAATCAACTTTATTTATAAAGCACATTTAAAATTTACCACAGGGGTAGTCAAAGTGCTGTACAATGGACAGGTTAAAAGATAATACGAAGACCGAGCAAACAACACTACACAAACAGAACATGATAAAAAAATAAATGAATAAAACATAAAAACAGGTTCACAGCAGGTGCATACTTGGGCGCCATTGCAGGATGGATATCACTTAGTGTTAAAAGCCAAGGAATAAAAGTATGTTTTTAAGAGAGATTTAAAATCAGGAAGAGAGGAGGCTTGTCTAACACTCAGAGGTAGGTCGTTCCAGAGCTTGGGAGCAGCAGCAGCGAAAGCTCTGTCACCTCTAAGCTTCAGCCTTGTGTCAGGGACCCTCAGTAGCAGCTGATCTTAGGGATCGAGTGGGGCAGTAAGGCTGAAGGAGGTCAGAGAAATATGTTGGCCCGAGGTTGTTTAGACATTTAAAAACAAATAGAAGGAGTTTAAAATTGATTCGATATATATGAGTTTATATAATGTACTGTATGTATATGTATGTGTATATATATACATGTTTATATTTGTGTGTATATACATATCTATGTATGTTTATTTATGCATGTAAATATACATACATGTATATTTATATAGATATGTATATACATATGTAAATATACATGTTTGCATATATGTGTATGTAAATAAATGTATAAATATGTGTATACATTATGTATATGTATGTATATATACGTGCAAAGATATGTATATGTAAGTATATACATATATAACATATATATATATATACACACTTACATGTGTGTATATATGCAAATGTATATGCATATATGTATGTATATATATGTATATAAAAATGTGTATATGTATGTATGTGTATATATATATATATATGTGTGTATATATGCAAATGTATATGCATATATGTATGTATATATATATATGTGTGTATATATATGTATAAGAATGTGTATATGTATGTATGTGTATATATATATGTGTGTGTGTATATATATGCGTATGTATGTGTATATATATGTATGTATATAATGTGTCTATATATATAAATATATATATATATATCCGTATATGTTTATATGTATGTATATATAATGTGTATATGTATGTATGTACATGCAGTGTGGCCACGGATGAAACGCTGGCTGTCCAAAGTCGGGACCCGGGGTGGACTGCTCGTCTGTGCATCGGTTGGGGACATCTCTGCGCTGATGACGTGTAACCGCTCGGGTTTGGTCTCCTGCTGGCCCCACTATGGACTAGACACTCACAATATTATGCAAGATCCATACAAAGGTAAGTATGTATTCATTTATTGCTGTGGTCGCCCAGGGAGGTCTCCACATCTGCGGTCCTCTCCAAGGTTTCTCTTTGTACTATGGGTAGAGTTTTTCTTTGCCCTGACGGGGGATCTGATGGTGTCGTTGTAGCTTGTCTAGTTCTTTGAGACATAAACATCTAATGATTGATGAATGTGTATGTGGTTACATACACAGTATGTATTTACAATGTTTGTACGAATACACATATGTATGTATGTAAATGTATGTACATTTGAATATACATACATGTATGTACATACATACATATATATACACAAACATACATGTATAAAAAATATATATATATGTATGTTTGTGTATATACATGTATGTGTATGTTTATACATACATACTCACATACATGTATATACATACATTTATGTACATACATGTATGTATATATATACATACATACCTTTATGTATATATATGTATGTATACATAAACATACATGTATGTATCTATGTATAAACATACATGTATATAAATACATGTATTATGTACATTTATGTATGTACATACATACATGTTACATACATGCATGCATGTTACATACATGCATGCATGTACGTACGTACAAGTATGTATATACATTCATGTATGTATATACATACATACATGTATATACATACATATATACATTAATACATGAATTCCTGTGAATTCCTGCACACACATAAATATATACATACATGTATGTATTTATATACATGTATGTATGTATATATGTTCGTATGTGTGTGTTTACAGAAATACATGTATATACATACCTGTGTGTCTGTACATGTATATACAGAAATACATGTATGTACATACATGTGTATATATACGTACACATAAAAATACATTCATGTATGTATGTATGTATGTATGTATGTACGTATGTATATATGTATATACATACATGTATATATGTATGTATGAATATACGTAGATACATATGTATGAATATACGTAGATATGTATGTATATACATATCTACATGTATTTCTGTATAAACATACATATACATGTATATACATACATACACATATGTATTTATGTATGTACATACATACTTCCATGTATGTATATATATATGTATATAAATGGACGTATGTTTCTGTGTATATACATGTATGTGTGCATATACATTTATGTATGTATATACATACATGTATGTGTATATGTATACATGCATACATGTATGTACGTATGTATATACATGCATACATGTATGTATGTATGTATATACATGTATGTATTTATTTACATGTATGTTTGTGTGTATATACATGCATGTGTGTATATATGTATGTATATACATACATGTTTGTACGTACATTCATTTATGTATGTATATACATGTATATGTATGTATATACAGAAATGTATGTATGTACATAAATATATATATATACATATATTTCTGCATATACATATGTGTGTATTAATGTATATGCATACATATATGTTTGTGTGTGTGTATACATACATGTATGTATGTACATACATACATGTGTGTTTATATATACATACATGTGTATACATACGTGCATGTATGTACATACATGTATGGATATATATACATACATACCTTTATGTATATACATGTATTTATACATAAACATACATGTATGTATATACATACATATATGTATTTATGTATATACATGCATGTATTTATGCATGTATGTATGTATATACATGTATGTATGTATATACATGTATATACATAAATACATACATGTATATACATACATGCATGTATTTATGTATATACATTCATGTATATACATAAATACATGTATATACATACATGCATGTATTTATGTATATACATTCATGTATTTATGTATATACATGCATGTATTTATGTATATACATGCATGTATGTATGTATATACATGCATGTATGTATGTATATACATGCATGTATTTATGTATGTATGTATATACATGTATATACATAAATACATGCATGTATATACATGCATGCATGTATTTATGTATATACATTCGTGTATTTATGTATATACATGCATGTATGTATTTATGTATGTACATTTATTATATACATGTATGTATTTATGTATATACATGTATGTATTTATGTGTATACATGTATATACATGCATGTATGTATATACATGTATGTATTTATGTATATACATGCATGTATATACATACATACATGTACATACATGCATGTATATACATACATACATGTACATACATGCATGTATATACATACATGTATATACATACATGCATGTATATACATACATGTATATACATACATGCATGTATATACATACATATACATAGATACATACATGTATATACATACATGTATGTATGTATGTTAATACATGCATGTATATACATGCATGTATTAACATACATACATACATGTATATACATGTATGTATCTATGTATATGTATGTATGTATCTATGTATATGTATGTATGTATGTATATGCATGTATGTATATGTATGTATGTATGTATGTATATACATGTATGTATGTATATACATGCATGCATGTATGTATATACATACATGTATGTATGTATATACATGCATGCATGCATGTATGTATGTATATATACATGTATGTATCTATGTATATGTATGTATGTATCTATGTATATACATGTATGTATGTATATACATACATGCATGCATGTATGTATGTATATACATACATGTATGTATGTATATACATGCATGCATGCATGTATGTATGTATGTATATACATACATGCATGCATGTATGTATGTATATACATACATGTATGTATGTATATACATGCATGCATGCATGTATGTATGTATATACATGTATGTATCTATGTATATGTATGTATGTATCTATGTATATGTATGTATGTATATGTATGTATATACATGCATGTATGTACATGTATGTATGTATGTATATACATGCATGTATGTATGTACATGTATGTATGTATGTATATGTATGTATGCATGTATGTATGTACATGTATGTATGTATATGTATGTATGCATGTATGTATGTATGTATATACATGCATGTATATACATAAATGCATGTGTGTATATACATGCATGTATTAACATACATACATACATGTATATACATGTATGTATGTATATACATGTATGTATGTATATACATGCATGTATGTACATACATACATGTATATACATGTATGTATGTATATACATGTATGTATGTATATACATGCATGTATGTACATGCATGCATGTATGTATGTATATACATGTATGTATGTATATACATGCATGCATGTATGTATGTATGTATATACATGCATGCATGTATGTATGTATGTATGTATATACATGTATGTATCTATGTATATGTATGTATGTATGTATCTATGTATATGTATGTATGTATGTATCTATGTATGTATGTATGTATATGCATGTATGTATGTATATACATGCATGTATTTATGCATGTATGTATGTATATACATGTATATGTATGTATGTATATGTATGTATTTATGTATATGTATGTATATACATGCATGTATGTACATGTATGTATGTATATAAATGCATGTATGTACATGTATGTATGTATATACATGCATGTATGTATGTACATGTATGTATGTATATGTATGTACATGTATGTATGTATATGTATGCATGTATGTATGTATATACATGCATGTATATACATGCATGTATTAACATACATACATACATGTATATACATGTATGTATGTATATACATGTATGTATGTATATACATGCATGTATGTATGTATAAACATGCATGTATGTATATGTATGTATGTATATACATGTATGTATGTATATGTATGCATGTATGTATGTATATACATGTATGTATGTATGTATATACATGTATGTATGTATGTATATACATGCATGTATGTGTGTATATACATGCATGTATGTGTGTATATACATGCATCTATGTACATGCATACATGCATGTATGTATGTATATACATGCATGTATGTGTGTATATACATGCATGTATGTATGTACATACATACATACATGTATATACATACATGCATGTATATACATACATGCATGTATATACATACATACATAAATACATGCAGGTATATACATACATACATGTATATACATACATACATGTATATACATACATACATGTATGCATATACATACATGCAGGTATATACATACATACATGTATATACATACATGCATGTATATACATACATGTATATACATACATACATGTATGCATATACATACATGTATGTATATACATGTATGTATGTTTATACATGCATGTATGTATGTTTATACATGCATGTATGTATATACATGTATGTATGTATATACATGTATGTATGTATGTATGTATATACATGTATGTATGTATATACATGCATGTATGTATGTTTATACATGCATGTATGTATATACATGTATGTATGTATATACATGTATGTATGTATGTACATACATACATGTATGTATATACATGTATGTATGTATGTATGTACATACATACATGTATGTATATACATGTATGTATGTATGTACGTACATACATGCATGTATGTATATACATGTATGTATGTATGTACATACATACATGCATGTATGTATATACATGTATGTATGTATATACATGTATGTATGTATATACATGCATGTATGTATGTACATACATGTATATACATACATACATGTATATACATACATGCATGTATAAACATACATACATGCATGTATATACATACATGTATGTATATACATGTATGTACATACATACATGTATATACATGTATGTATTTATGTATATACATGCATGTATGTACGTACATGCATGTATAAACATACATACATGTACATACATGCATGTATATACATACATGTATGTACATACATACATGTATATACATGTATGTATTTATGTATATACATGCATATACATGTATGTACATACATACATGTATATACATGTATGTATTTATGTATATACATGCATGTATGTACGTACATGCATGTATAAACATACATACATGTACATACATGCATGTATATACATACATACATGTACATACATGCATGTATATACATGTATGTATGTATGTATATACATACACGTATGTATGTATGTATATACATACACGTATGTATGTATGTATATACGTGTATGTATGTATGTATATACATGCATGTATATACACACATACATGCATGTATATACGCACATACATACATGTATATACATACATACATACATACATACATACATGTATATACATACATACATGCATGTATATACATACATACATGCATGTATATATATACATACATGCATGTATACACGTACATACATGCATACATATACATACATACATGTATATACATACATGCATATACATACATACATACATATACATAGATACATACATGTATATACATGCATACATGTATATACATGTATGTATGTATGTTAATACATGCATGTATATACACACATGCATTTATGTATATACATGCATGTATATACATACATACATGCATACATATACATACATACATGTACATACATACATGCATGTATATACATACATACATGTACATACATGCATGTATATACATACATATACATACATATACATATGCATGTATATACATACATACATGCATAAATACATGCATGTATATACATACATACATGCATATACATACATACATACATACATACATATACATAGATACATACATACATACATGTATATACATACATACATGCATGCATGTATATACATACATACATGTATGTATATGCATACATACATGTATGCATATACATACATGTATGTATATACATGTATTTATGTATATACCTGCATGTATTTATGTATGTATGTATATACCTGCATGTATTTATGTATGTACATGCATTTATGTATGTATGTATATACATGTATGTATGTATGTATGTATGTCAATACATGCATGTATATACATACATACATACATGTATGTGTATACATGTATGTATGTATATACATGCATGTATGTATATGCATGTATGTATATGCATACATGAATGTATGTATGTATATACATGTATGTATGTATATACATGTATGTATGTACATACATACATGCATGTATATACATACATACATGCATGTATATACATACATACATGTATATACACACATATATATACATACATGTATATACATACATACGTGTATGTATATACATACATACATGCATGTATGTATATACATGCATGTATGTATGTATATACATGTATGTATGTATATACATGCATGTATGTATGTATGTATATACATGCATGTATGTACATGTGTGTATGTTTATACATGCGTGTATATACATAAATACATACATGTATATACATACGTGTATTTATATACATACATACATGCATGTATATACATACATACGTGTATGTATATACATACATACATGCATGTATATACATACATGTATATACATACATACATACATACATGTACGTACAAGCATGTATGTACATGTATGTATGTATATACATGCATGTATGTACATGTATGTATGTTTATACATGCATGTACATACATACATGCATGTATATACATACATACATACATACATACATACATACATACATACATGTACGTACAAGCATGTATGTACATGTATGTATGTATATACATGCATGTATGTACATGTATGTATGTTTATACATGCATGTACATACATACATGCATGTATATACATACATACATGTACATACATGCATGTATATACATACATGTATATACATACATGCATGTATATACATACATGTATATACATACATGCATGTATATACATACATATACATAGATACATACATGTATATACATACATGTATGTATGTATGTATGTATGTTAATACATGCATGTATATACATGCATGTATTAACATACATACATACATGTATATACATGTATGTATCTATGTATATGTATGTATGTATCTATGTATATGTATGTATGTATGTATATGCATGTATGTATATGTATGTATGTATGTATATACATGTATGTATGTATATACATGCATGCATGTATGTATATACATACATGTATGTATGTATATACATGCATGCATGCATGTATGTATGTATATATACATGTATGTATCTATGTATATGTATGTATGTATCTATGTATATACATGTATGTATGTACTGTATATACATGCATGCATGTATGTATGTATATACATACATGTATGTATGTATATACATGCATGCATGCATGTATGTATGTATATACATGTATGTATCTATGTATATGTATGTATGTATCTATGTATATGTATGTATGTATATGCATGTATGTATGTATATACATGCATGTATTTATGCATGTATGTATGTATATACATGTATATGTATGTATGTATATGTATGTATTTATGTATATGTATGTATATACATGCATGTATGTACATGTATGTATGTATGTATATACATGCATGTATGTATGTACATGTATGTATGTATGTATATGTATGTATGCATGTATGTATGTACATGTATGTATGTATATGTATGTATGCATGTATGTATGTATATACATGCATGTATATACATAAATGCATGTGTGTATATACATGCATGTATTAACATACATACATACATGTATATACATGTATGTATGTATATACATGTATGTATGTATATACATGCATGTATGTACATGCATGCATGTATGTATGTATATACATACATGTATGTATGTATATACATGCATGCATGTATGTATGTATGTATATACATGCATGCATGTATGTATGTATGTATATACATGTATGTATCTATGTATATGTATGTATGTATGTATCTATGTATATGTATGTATGTATGTATCTATGTATATGTATGTATGTATATGCATGTATGTATGTATATACATGTATATGTATGTATGTATATGTATGTATTTATGTATATGTATGTATATACATGCATGTATGTACATGTATGTATGTATATAAATGCATGTATGTACATGTATGTATGTATATACATGCATGTATGTATGTACATGTATGTATGTATATGTATGTACATGTATGTATGTATATGTATGCATGTATGTATGTATATACATGCATGTATATACATGCATGTATTAACATACATACATACATGTATATACATGTATGTATGTATATACATGTATGTATGTATATACATGCATGTATGTATGTATAAACATGCATGTATGTATGTATCTATGTATATGCATGTATGTATATGTATGTATGTATATACATGTATGTATGTATATGTATGTATGTATATACATGTATGTATGTATGTATATACATGTATGTATGTATGTATATACATGCATGTATGTGTGTATATACATGCATGTATGTGTGTATATACATGCATCTATGTACATGCATACATGCATGTATGTATGTATATACATGCATGTATGTGTGTATATACATGCATGTATGTATGTACATACATACATACATGTATATACATACATGCATGTATATACATACATGCAGGTATATACATACATACATGTATATACATACATACATGTATATACATACATACATGTATGCATATACATACATGCAGGTATATACATACATACATGTATATACATACATGCATGTATATACATACATGCATGTATATACATACATACATACATGTATGCATATACATACATGTATGTATGTTTATACATGCATGTATGTATGTTTATACATGCATGTATGTATATACATGTATGTATGTATATACATGTATGTATGTATGTATGTATATACATGTATGTATGTATATACATGCATGTATGTATGTTTATACATGCATGTATGTATATACATGTATGTATGTATATACATGTATGTATGTATGTACATACATACATGTATGTATATACATGTATGTATGTATGTACATACATACATGCATGTATGTATATACATGTATGTATGTATGTACATACATACATGCATGTATGTATATACATGTATGTATGTATATACATGTATGTATGTATATACATGCATGTATGTATGTACATACATGTATATACGTACATACATGTATATACATACATGCATGTATAAACATACATACATGCATGTATATACATACATGTATGTATATACATGTATGTACATACATACATGTATATACATGTATGTATTTATGTATATACATGCATGTATGTACGTACATGCATGTATAAACATACATACATGTACATACATGCATGTATATACATACATGTATGTATATACATGTATGTACATACATACATGTATATACATGTATGTATTTATGTATATACATGCATATACATGTATGTACATACATACATGTATATACATGTATGTATTTATGTATATACATGCATGTATGTACGTACATGCATGTATAAACATACATACATGTACATACATGCATGTATATACATACATACATGTACATACATGCATGTATATACATGTATGTATGTATGTATATACATACACGTATGTATGTATGTATATACGTGTATGTATGTATGTATATACATGCATGTATATACACACATACATGCATGTATATACGCACATACATACATGTATATACATACATACATACATACATACATACATGTATATACATACATACATGCATGTATATACATACATACATGCATGTATATATATACATACATGCATGTATACACGTACATACATGCATACATATACATACATACATGTATATACATACATGCATATACATACATACATACATATACATAGATACATACATGTATATACATGCATACATGTATATACATGTATGTATGTATGTTAATACATGCATGTATATACACACATGCATTTATGTATATACATGCATGTATATACATACATACATGCATACATATACATACATACATGTACATACATACATGCATGTATATACATACATACATGTACATACATGCATGTATATACATACATATACATACATATACATATGCATGTATATACATACATACATGCATAAATACATGCATGTATATACATACATACATGCATATACATACATACATACATACATACATACATATACATAGATACATACATACATACATGTATATACATACATACATGCATGCATGTATATACATACATACATGTATGTATATGCATACATACATGTATGCATATACATACATGTATGTATATACATGTATTTATGTATATACCTGCATGTATTTATGTATGTATGTATATACCTGCATGTATTTATGTATGTACATGCATTTATGTATGTATGTATATACATGTATGTATGTATGTATGTATGTCAATACATGCATGTATATACATACATACATACATGTATGTGTATACATGTATGTATGTATATACATGCATGTATGTATATGCATGTATGTATATGCATACATGAATGTATGTATGTATATACATGTATGTATGTATATACATGTATGTATGTACATACATACATGCATGTATATACATACATACATGCATGTATATACATACATACATGTATATACACACATATATATACATACATGTATATACATACATACGTGTATGTATATACATACATACGTGTATGTATATACATACATACATGCATGTATGTATATACATGCATGTATGTATGTATATACATGTATGTATGTATATACATGTATGTATGTATGTATATACATGCATGTATGTATGTATGTATATACATGCATGTATGTACATGTGTGTATGTTTATACATGCATGTATATACATAAATACATACATGTATATACATACGTGTATTTATATACATACATACATGCATGTATATACATACATACGTGTATGTATATACATACATACATGCATGTATATACATACATGTATATACATACATACATACATACATGTACGTACAAGCATGTATGTACATGTATGTATGTATATACATGCATGTATGTATGTTTATACATGCATGTACATACATACATGCATGTATATACATACATACATACATACATACATACATACATGTACGTACAAGCATGTATGTACATGTATGTATGTATATACATGCATGTATGTACATGTATGTATGTTTATACATGCATGTACATACATACATGCATGTATATACATACATACATGTACATACATGCATGTATATACATACATGTATATACATACATGCATGTATATACATACATGTATATACATACATGCATGTATATACATACATATACATAGATACATACATGTATATACATACATGTATGTATGTATGTTAATACATGCATGTATATACATGCATGTATTAACATACATACATACATGTATATACATGTATGTATCTATGTATATGTATGTATGTATCTATGTATATGTATGTATGTATCTATGTATATGTATGTATGTATGTATATGCATGTATGTATATGTATGTATGTATGTATATACATGTATGTATGTATATACATGCATGCATGTATGTATATACATACATGTATGTATGTATATACATGCATGTATGTATGTATATATACATGTATGTATCTATGTATATGTATGTATGTATCTATGTATATACATGTATGTATGTATATACATGTATGTATGTATATACATGCATGCATGTATGTATGTATATACATGCATGCATGCATGTATGTATGTATATACATGTATGTATCTATGTATATGTATGTATGTATCTATGTATATGTATGTATGTATATGCATGTATGTATGTATATACATGCATGTATTTATGCATGTATGTATGTATATACATGTATATGTATGTATGTATATGTATGTATTTATGTATATGTATGTATATACATGCATGTATGTACATGTATGTATGTATGTATATACATGCATGTATGTACATGTATGTATGTATATGTATGTATGCATGTATGTATGTATATACATGCATGTATATACATAAATTTATGTGTGTATATACATGCATGTATTAACATACATACATACATGTATATACATGTATGTATGTATATACATGTATGTATGTACATACATACATGTATATACATGTATGTATGTATATACATGTATGTATGTATATACATGCATGTATGTACATGCATGCATGTATGTATGTATATACATACATGTATGTATGTATATACATGCATGCATGTATGTATGTATATACATGCATGCATGTATGTATGTATATACATGTATGTATCTATGTATATGTATGTATGTATGTATCTATGTATATGTATGTATGTATGTATGTATCTATGTATGTATGTATGTATATGCATGTATGTATGTATATACATGCATGTATTTATGCATGTATGTATGTATATACATGTATATGTATGTATGTATATGTATGTATTTATGTATATGTATGTATATACATGCATGTATGTACATGTATGTATGTATATAAATGCATGTATGTACATGTATGTATGTATATACATGCATGTATGTATGTACATGTATGTATGTATATGTATGCATGTATGTATGTACATGTATGTATGTATATGTATGCATGTATGTATGTATATACATGCATGTATATACATGCATGTATTAACATACATACATACATACATGTATATACATGTATGTATGTATATACATGTATGTATGTATATACATGCATGTATGTATGTATAAACATGCATGTATGTATGTATCTATGTATATGCATGTATGTATATGTATGTATGTATATACATGTATGTATGTATATGTATGCATGTATGTATGTATATACATGTATGTATGTATGTATACACATGTATGTATGTATGTATATACATGCATGTATGTGTGTATATACATGCATGTATGTGTGTATATACATGCATCTATGTACATGCATACATGCATGTATGTATGTATATACATGCATGTATGTGTGTATATACATGCATGTATGTATGTACATACATACATACATGTATATACATACATGCATGTATATACATACATGCATGTATATACATACATACATAAATACATGCAGGTATATACATACATACATGTATATACATACATACATGTATATACATACATACATACATACATACATACATGTATGCATACACATACATGCAGGTATATACATACATACATGTATATACATACATGCATGTATATACATACATACATGTATATACATACATGCATGTATATACATACATACATGTATATACATACATACATACATGTATGCATATACATACATGTATGTATATACATGTATGTATGTTTATACATGCATGTATGTATGTTTATACATGCATGTATGTATATACATGTATGTATGTATATACATGTATGTATGTATGTATGTATATACATGTATGTATGTATATACATGCATGTATGTATGTTTATACATGCATGTATGTATATACATGTATGTATGTATATACATGTATGTATGTATGTACATACATGCATGTATGTATATACATGTATGTATGTATGTACATACATACATGCATGTATGTATATACATGTATGTATGTATATACATGTATGTATGTATATACATGCATGTATGTATGTACATACATACATACATGTATATACATACATACATGTATATACATACATGCATGTATAAACATACATACATGCATGTATATACATACATGTATGTATATACATGTATGTACATACATACATGTATATACATGTATGTATTTATGTATATACATGCATGTATGTACGTACATGCATGTATAAACATACATACATGTACATACATGCATGTATATACATACATGTATGTATATACATGTATGTACATACATACATGTATATACATGTATGTATTTATGTATATACATGCATGTATGTACGTACATGCATGTATAAACATACATACATGTACATACATGCATGTATATACATACATACATGTACATACATGCATGTATATACATACATACATACATGTACATACATGCTTGTATGTACATGTATGTATGTATGTATATACATACACGTATGTATGTATGTATATACGTGTATGTATGTATGTATATACATGCATGTATATACACACATACATGCATGTATATACGCACATACATACATGTATATACATACATACATACATACATACATACATACATACATGTATATACATACATACATGCATGTATATACATACATACATGCATGTATATATATACATACATGCATGTATACACGTACATACATGCATACATATACATACATACATGTATATACATACATGCATATACATACATAGATACATACATACATGCATGTATATACACACATACATGTATATACATGCATACATGTATATACATGTATGTATGTATGTTAATACATGCATGTATATACACACATGCATTTATGTATATACATGCATGTATATACATACATACATGCATACATATACATACATACATGTACATACATACATGCATGTATATACATACATACATGTACATACATGCATGTATATACATACATATACATATGCATGTATATACATACATACATGCATAAATACATGCATGTATATACATACATACATGCATATACATACATACATACATAGATACATACATACATACATGTATATACATACATACATGCATGCATGTATATACATACATACATGTATGTATATGCATACATACATGTATGCATATACATACATGTATGTATATACATGTATTTATGTATATACCTGCATGTATTTATGTATGTATGTATATACCTGCATGTATTTATGTATGTACATGCATTTATGTATGTATGTATATACATGTATGTATGTATGTATGTATGTATGTCAATACATGCATGTATATACATACATACATACATGTATGTGTATACATGTATGTATGTATATACATGCATGTATGTATATGCATGTATGTATATGCATACATGAATGTATGTATGTATATACATGTATGTATGTATATACATGTATGTATGTACATACATACATGCATGTATATACATACATACATGCATGTATATACATACATACATGTATATACACACATATATTTACATACATGTATATACATACATACATGCATGTATATACATACATGCATGTATGTATGTATATACATGTATGTATATATATGTGTGTATATACATGTATGTATGTATATACATGCATGTATGTATGTATGTATGTATATACATGCATGTATGTACATGTGTGTATGTTTATACATGCATGTATATACATAAATACATACATGTATATACATACGTGTATTTATATACATACATACATGCATGTATATACATACATACGTGTATGTATATACATACATACATGCATGTATATACATACATGTATATACATACATACATACATACATGTACGTACAAGCATGTATGTACATGTATGTATGTATATACATACATGTATATACATACATGTATGTATGTATGTATGTATGTTAATACATGCATGTATATACATGCATGTATTAACATACATACATACATGTATATACATGTATGTATCTATGTATATGTATGTATGTATCTATGTATATGTATGTATGTATGTATATGCATGTATGTATATGTATGTATGTATGTATATACATGTATGTATGTATATACATGCATGCATGTATGTATATACATACATGTATGTATGTATATACATGCATGCATGCATGTATGTATGTATATATACATGTATGTATCTATGTATATGTATGTATGTATCTATGTATATACATGTATGTATGTATATACATGCATGCATGTATGTATGTATATACATACATGTATGTATGTATATACATGCATGCATGCATGTATGTATGTATATACATGTATGTATCTATGTATATGTATGTATGTATCTATGTATATGTATGTATGTATATGCATGTATGTATGTATATACATGCATGTATTTATGCATGTATGTATGTATATACATGTATATGTATGTATGTATATGTATGTATTTATGTATATGTATGTATATACATGCATGTATGTACATGTATGTATGTATATGTATGTATGCATGTATGTATGTATATACATGCATGTATATACATAAATTTATGTGTGTATATACATGCATGTATTAACATACATACATACATGTATATACATGTATGTATGTATATACATGTATGTATGTACATACATACATGTATATACATGTATGTATGTATATACATGTATGTATGTATATACATGCATGTATGTACATGCATGCATGTATGTATGTATATACATGCATGCATGTATGTATGTATATACATGTATGTATCTATGTATATGTATGTATGTATGTATCTATGTATATGTATGTATGTATGTATCTATGTATGTATGTATGTATATGCATGTATGTATGTATATACATGCATGTATTTATGCATGTATGTATGTATATACATGTATATGTATGTATGTATATGTATGTATTTATGTATATGTATGTATATACATGCATGTATGTACATGTATGTATGTATATAAATGCATGTATGTACATGTATGTATGTATATACATGCATGTATGTATGTACATGTATGTATGTATATGTATGCATGTATGTATGTACATGTATGTATGTATATGTATGCATGTATGTATGTATATACATGCATGTATATACATGCATGTATTAACATACATACATACATGTATATACATGTATGTATGTATATACATGTATGTATGTATATACATGCATGTATGTATGTATAAACATGCATGTATGTATGTATCTATGTATATGCATGTATGTATATGTATGTATGTATATACATGTATGTATGTATATGTATGCATGTATGTATGTATATACATGTATGTATGTATGTATATACATGTATGTATGTATGTATATACATGCATGTATGTGTGTATATACATGCATGTATGTGTGTATATACATGCATCTATGTACATGCATACATGCATGTATGTATGTATATACATGCATGTATGTGTGTATATACATGCATGTATGTATGTACATACATACATACATGTATATACATACATGCATGTATATACATACATGCATGTATATACATACATACATAAATACATGCAGGTATATACATACATACATGTATATACATACATACATGTATATACATACATACATACATACATACATGTATGCATACACATACATGCAGGTATATACATACATACATGTATATACATACATGCATGTATATACATACATACATGTATATACATACATGCATGTATATACATACATACATGTATATACATACATACATACATGTATGCATATACATACATGTATGTATATACATGTATGTATGTTTATACATGCATGTATGTATGTTTATACATGCATGTATGTATATACATGTATGTATGTATATACTTGTATGTATGTATGTATGTATATACATGTATGTATGTATATACATGCATGTATGTATGTTTATACATGCATGTATGTATATACATGTATGTATGTATATACATGTATGTATGTATGTACATACATGCATGTATGTATATACATGTATGTATGTATGTACATACATACATGCATGTATGTATATACATGTATGTATGTATATACATGTATGTATGTATATACATGTATGTATGTATATACATGTATGTATGTATATACATGCATGTATGTATGTACATACATACATACATGTATATACATACATACATGTATATACATACATGCATGTATAAACATACATACATGCATGTATATACATACATGTATGTATATACATGTATGTACATACATACATGTATATACATGTATGTATTTATGTATATACATGCATGTATGTACGTACATGCATGTATAAACATACATACATGTACATACATGCATGTATATACATACATGTATGTATATACATGTATGTACATACATACATGTATATACATGTATGTATTTATGTATATACATGCATGTATGTACGTACATGCATGTATAAACATACATACATGTACATACATGCATGTATATACATACATACATGTACATACATGCATGTATATACATACATACATACATGTACATACATGCTTGTATGTACATGTATGTATGTATGTATATACATACACGTATGTATGTATGTATATACGTGTATGTATGTATGTATATACATGCATGTATATACACACATACATGCATGTATATACGCACATACATACATGTATATACATACATACATACATACATGTATATACATACATACATGCATGTATATACATACATACATGTATGTATATATATACATACATGCATGTATACACGTACATACATGCATACATATACATACATACATGTATATACATACATGCATATACATACATAGATACATACATACATGCATGTATATACATACATACATGTATATACATGCATACATGTATATACATGTATGTATGTATGTTAATACATGCATGTATATACACACATGCATTTATGTATATACATGCATGTATATACATACATACATGCATACATATACATACATACATGTACATACATACATGCATGTATATACATACATACATGTACATACATGCATGTATATACATACATATACATATGCATGTATATACATACATACATGCATAAATACATGCATGTATATACATACATACATGCATATACATACATACATACATAGATACATACATACATACATGTATATACATACAGACATGCATGCATGTATATACATACATACATGTATGTATATGCATACATACATGTATGCATATACATACATGTATGTATATACATGTATTTATGTATATACCTGCATGTATTTATGTATGTATGTATATACCTGCATGTATTTATGTATGTACATGCATTTATGTATGTATGTATATACATGTATGTATGTATGTATGTATGTATGTCAATACATGCATGTATATACATACATACATACATGTATGTGTATACATGTATGTATGTATATACATGCATGTATGTATATGCATGTATGTATATGCATACATGAATGTATGTATGTATATACATGTATGTATGTATATACATGTATGTATGTACATACATACATGCATGTATATACATACATACATGCATGTATATACATACATACATGTATATACACACATATATATACATACATGTATATACATACATACATGCATGTATATACATACATGCATGTATGTATGTATATACATGTATGTATATATATGTGTGTATATACATGTATGTATGTATATACATGTATGTATGTATGTATATACATGCATGTATGTATGTATGTATGTATATACATGCATGTATGTACATGTGTGTATGTTTATACATGCATGTATATACATAAATACATACATGTATATACATACGTGTATTTATATACATACATACATGCATGTATATACATACATACGTGTATGTATATACATACATACATGCATGTATATACATACATGTATATACATACATACATACATACATGTACGTACAAGCATGTATGTACATGTATGTATGTATATACATACATGTATATACATACATGTATGTATGTATGTATGTATGTTAATACATGCATGTATATACATGCATGTATTAACATACATACATACATGTATATACATGTATGTATCTATGTATATGTATGTATGTATGTATATGCATGTATGTATGTATGTATATACATGTATGTATGTATATACATGCATGCATGTATGTATATACATACATGTATGTATGTATATACATGCATGCATGCATGTATGTATGTATATATACATGTATGTATCTATGTATATGTATGTATGTATCTATGTATATACATGTATGTATGTATATACATGCATGCATGTATGTATGTATATACATACATGTATGTATGTATATACATGCATGCATGCATGTATGTATGTATATACATGTATGTATCTATGTATATGTATGTATGTATCTATGTATATGTATGTATGTATATGCATGTATGTATGTATATACATGCATGTATTTATGCATGTATGTATGTATATACATGTATATGTATGTATGTATATGTATGTATTTATGTATATGTATGTATATACATGCATGTATGTACATGTATGTATGTATATGTATGTATGCATGTATGTATGTATATACATGCATGTATATACATAAATTTATGTGTGTATATACATGCATGTATTAACATACATACATACATGTATATACATGTATGTATGTATATACATGTATGTATGTACATACATACATGTATATACATGTATGTATGTATATACATGTATGTATGTATATACATGCATGTATGTACATGCATGCATGTATGTATGTATATACATACATGTATGTATGTATATACATGCATGCATGTATGTATGTATATACATGCATGCATGTATGTATGTATATACATGTATGTATCTATGTATATGTATGTATGTATGTATCTATGTATATGTATGTATGTATGTATGTATCTATGTATGTATGTATGTATATGCATGTATGTATGTATATACATGCATGTATTTATGCATGTATGTATGTATATACATGTATATGTATGTATGTATATGTATGTATTTATGTATATGTATGTATATACATGCATGTATGTACATGTATGTATGTATATAAATGCATGTATGTACATGTATGTATGTATATACATGCATGTATGTATGTACATGTATGTATGTATATGTATATATGTATGTATGTACATGTATGTATGTATGTATGTATGTATATACATGCATGTATATACATGCATGTATTAACATACATACATACATGTATATACATGTATGTATGTATATACATGTATGTATGTATATACATGCATGTATGTATGTATAAACATGCATGTATGTATGTATCTATGTATATGCATGTATGTATATGTATGTATGTATATACATGTATGTATGTATATGTATGCATGTATGTATGTATATACATGTATGTATGTATGTATATACATGTATGTATGTATGTATATACATGCATGTATGTGTGTATATACATGCATGTATGTGTTTATATACATGCATCTATGTACATGCATACATGCATGTATGTATGTATATACATGCATGTATGTGTGTATATACATGCATGTATGTATGTACATACATACATACATGTATATACATACATGCATGTATATACATACATGCATGTATATACATACATACATAAATACATGCAGGTATATACATACATACATGTATATACATACATACATGTATATACATACATACATACATACATACATGTATGCATACACATACATGCAGGTATATACATACATACATGTATATACATACATGCATGTATATACATACATACATGTATATACATACATGCATGTATATACATACATACATGTATATACATACATACATACATGTATGCATATACATACATGTATGTATATACATGTATGTATGTTTATACATGCATGTATGTATGTTTATACATGCATGTATGTATATACATGTATGTATGTATATACATGTATGTATGTATGTATGTATATACATGTATGTATGTATATACATGCATGTATGTATGTTTATACATGCATGTATGTATATACATGTATGTATGTATATACATGTATGTATGTATGTACATACATGCATGTATGTATATACATGTATGTATGTATGTACATACATGCATGTATGTATATACATGTATGTATGTATGTACATACATACATGCATGTATGTATATACATGTATGTATGTATATACATGTATGTATGTATATACATGCATGTATGTATGTACATACATACATACATGTATATACATACATACATGTATATACATACATGCATGTATAAACATACATACATGCATGTATATACATACATGTATGTATATACATGTATGTACATACATACATGTATATACATGTATGTATTTATGTATATACATGCATGTATGTACGTACATGCATGTATAAACATACATACATGTACATACATGCATGTATATACATACATGTATGTATATACATGTATGTACATACATACATGTATATACATGTATGTATTTATGTATATACATGCATGTATGTACGTACATGCATGTATAAACATACATACATGTACATACATGCATGTATATACATACATACATGTACATACATGCATGTATATACATACATACATACATGTACATACATGCTTGTATGTACATGTATGTATGTATGTATATACATACACGTATGTATGTATGTATATACGTGTATGTATGTATGTATATACATGCATGTATATACACACATACATGCATGTATATACGCACATACATACATGTATATACATACATACATACATACATACATACATACATGTATATACATACATACATGCATGTATATACATACATACATGCATGTATATATATACATACATGCATGTATACACGTACATACATGCATACATATACATACATACATGTATATACATACATGCATATACATACATAGATACATACATACATGCATGTATATACATACATACATGTATATACATGCATACATGTATATACATGTATGTATGTATGTTAATACATGCATGTATATACACACATGCATTTATGTATATACATGCATGTATATACATACATACATGCATACATATACATACATACATGTACATACATACATGCATGTATATACATACATACATGTACATACATGCATGTATATACATACATATACATATGCATGTATATACATACATACATGCATAAATACATGCATGTATATACATACATACATGCATATACATACATACATACATACATATACATAGATACATACATACATACATGTATATACATACATACATGCATGCATGTATATACATACATACATGTATGTATATGCATACATACATGTATGCATATACATACATGTATGTATATACATGTATTTATGTATATACCTGCATGTATTTATGTATGTATGTATATACCTGCATGTATTTATGTATGTACATGCATTTATGTATGTATGTATATACATGTATGTATGTATGTATGTCAATACATGCATGTATATACATACATACATACATGTATGTGTATACATGTATGTATGTATATACATGCATGTATGTATATGCATGTATGTATATGCATACATGAATGTATGTATGTATATACATGTATGTATGTATATACATGTATGTATGTACATACATACATGCATGTATATACATACATACATGCATGTATATACATACATACATGTATATACACACATATATATACATACATGTATATACATACATACATGCATGTATGTATGTATATACATGTATGTATATATATGTGTGTATATACATGTATGTATGTATATACATGCATGTATGTATGTATATACATGCATGTATGTATGTATGTATGTATATACATGCATGTATGTACATGTGTGTATGTTTATACATGCATGTATATACATAAATACATACATGTATATACATACGTGTATTTATATACATACATACATGCATGTATATACATACATACGTGTATGTATATACATACATACATGCATGTATATACATACATGTATATACATACATACATACATACATGTACGTACAAGCATGTATGTAAATGTATGTATGTATATACATACATGTATATACATACATGTATGTATGTATGTATGTATGTTAATACATGCATGTATATACATGCATGTATTAACATACATACATACATGTATATACATGTATGTATCTATGTATATGTATGTATGTATCTATGTATATGTATGTATGTATGTATATGTATGTATGTATGTATATGCATGTATGTATATGTATGTATATACATGTATGTATGTATATACATGCATGCATGTATGTATATACATACATGTATGTATGTATATACATGCATGCATGCATGTATGTATGTATATATACATGTATGTATCTATGTATATGTATGTATGTATCTATGTATATACATGTATGTATGTATATACATGCATGCATGTATGTATGTATATACATACATGTATGTATGTATATACATGCATGCATGCATGTATGTATGTATATACATGTATGTATCTATGTATATGTATGTATGTATCTATGTATATGTATGTATGTATATGCATGTATGTATGTATATACATGCATGTATGTATGTATATACATGTATATGTATGTATGTATATGTATGTATTTATGTATATGTATGTATATACATGCATGTATGTACATGTATGTATGTATATGTATGTATGCATGTATGTATGTATATACATGCATGTATATACATAAATTTATGTGTGTATATACATGCATGTATTAACATACATACATACATGTATATACATGTATGTATGTATATACATGTATGTATGTACATACATACATGTATATACATGTATGTATGTATATACATGTATGTATGTATATACATGCATGTATGTACATGCATGCATGTATGTATGTATATACATACATGTATGTATGTATATACATGCATGTATGTATGTATATACATGCATGCATGTATGTATGTATATACATGTATGTATCTATGTATATGTATGTATGTATGTATCTATGTATATGTATGTATGTATGTATGTATCTATGTATGTATGTATGTATATGCATGTATGTATGTATATACATGCATGTATTTATGCATGTATGTATGTATATACATGTATATGTATGTATGTATATGTATGTATTTATGTATATGTATGTATATACATGCATGTATGTACATGTATGTATGTATATAAATGCATGTATGTACATGTATGTATGTATATACATGCATGTATGTATGTACATGTATGTATGTATATGTATGCATGTATGTATGTACATGTATGTATGTATATGTATGCATGTATGTATGTATATACATGCATGTATATACATGCATGTATTAACATACATACATACATGTATATACATGTATGTATGTATATACATGTATGTATGTATATACATGCATGTATGTATGTATAAACATGCATGTATGTATGTATCTATGTATATGCATGTATGTATATGTATGTATGTATATACATGTATGTATGTATATGTATGCATGTATGTATGTATATACATGTATGTATGTATGTATATACATGTATGTATGTATGTATATACATGCATGTATGTGTGTATATACATGCATGTATGTGTGTATATACATGCATCTATGTACATGCATACATGCATGTATGTATGTATATACATGCATGTATGTGTGTATATACATGCATGCATCTATGTACATGCATACATGCATGTATGTATGTATATACATGCATGTATGTGTGTATATACATACATGTATATACATACATACATGTATATACATACATGCATGTATATACATACATGCATGTATATACATACATACATAAATACATGCAGGTATATACATACATACATGTATATACATACATACATGTATATACATACATACATACATACATACATGTATGCATACACATACATGCAGGTATATACATACATACATGTATATACATACATGCATGTATATACATACATACATGTATATACATACATGCATGTATATACATACATACATGTATATACATACATACATACATGTATGCATATACATACATGTATGTATATACATGTATGTATGTTTATACATGCATGTATGTATGTTTATACATGCATGTATGTATATACATGTATGTATGTATATACATGTATGTATGTATGTATGTATATACATGTATGTATGTATATACATGCATGTATGTATGTTTATACATGCATGTATGTATATACATGTATGTATGTATATACATGTATGTATGTATGTACATACATGCATGTATGTATATACATGTATGTATGTATGTACATACATACATGCATGTATGTATATACATGTATGTATGTATATACATGTATGTATGTATATACATGCATGTATGTATGTACATACATACATACATGTATATACATACATACATGTATATACATACATGCATGTATAAACATACATACATGCATGTATATACATACATGTATGTATATACATGTATGTACATACATACATGTATATACATGTATGTATTTATGTATATACATGCATGTATGTACGTACATGCATGTATAAACATACATACATACATACATGTACATACATGCTTGTATGTACATGTATGTATGTATGTATATACATACACGTATGTATGTATGTATATACGTGTATGTATGTATGTATATACATGCATGTATATACACACATACATGCATGTATATACGCACATACATACATGTATATACATACATACATACATACATACATACATGTATATACATACATACATGCATGTATATACATACATACATGCATGTATATATATACATACATGCATGTATACACGTACATACATGCATACATATACATACATACATGTATATACATACATGCATATACATACATAGATACATACATACATGCATGTATATACATACATACATGTATATACATGCATACATGTATATACATGTATGTATGTTAATACATGCATGTATATACACACATGCATTTATGTATATACATGCATACATATACATACATACATGTACATACATACATGCATGTATATACATACATACATGTACATACATGCATGTATATACATACATATACATATGCATGTATATACATACATACATGCATAAATACATGCATGTATATACATACATACATGCATATACATACATACATACATACATATACATAGATACATACATACATACATGTATATACATACATACATGCATGCATGTATATACATACATACATGTATGTATATGCATACATACATGTATGCATATACATACATGTATGTATATACATATATTTATGTATATACCTGCATGTATTTATGTATGTATGTATATACCTGCATGTATTTATGTATGTACATGCATTTATGTATGTATGTATATACATGTATGTATGTATGTATGTCAATACATGCATGTATATACATACATACATACATGTATGTGTATACATGTATGTATGTATATACATGCATGTATGTATATGCATGTATGTATATGCATACATGAATGTATGTATGTATATACATGTATGTATGTATATACATGTATGTATGTACATACATACATGCATGTATATACATACATACATGCATGTATATACATACATACATGTATATACACACATATATATACATACATGTATATACATACATACATGCATGTATATACATACATGCATGTATGTATGTATATACATGTATGTATATATATGTGTGTATATACATGTATGTATGTATATACATGTATGTATGTATGTATATACATGCATGTATGTATGTATGTATATACATGCATGTATGTACATGTGTGTATGTTTATACATGCATGTATATACATAAATACATACATGTATATACATACGTGTATTTATATACATACATACATGCATGTATATACATACATACGTGTATGTATATACATACATACATGCATGTATATACATACATGTATATACATACATACATACATACATGTACGTACAAGCATGTATGTACATGTATGTATGTATATACATGCATGTATGTATATACATGCATGTATGTATGTATATACATGCATGTATGTATGTACATACATACATGTATATACATACATACATGTATATACATACATACATTCATGTATGCATATACATGCATGTATGTACATGTATGTATGTTTATACATGCATGTACATACATACATGCATGCATACATACATGCATGTATATACACACATACATGCATGTATATACATACATACATGCATGTATATACACACATACATGCATGTATATACATACATACATGCATGTATGCATGTACATAGATGCATGTATATACACACATACATGCATGTATATACACACATACATGCATGTATATACATACATACATACATGTATATACATACATACATACATGTATATACATACATACATACATGCATACATATACATACATACATGTATATACATACATACATATACATACATGCATATACATAGATACATACATACATGCATGTTTATACATACATACATGCATGTATATACATACATACATGTATATACATACATACATGTATATACATGTATGTATGTATGTTAATACATGCATGTATATACATGCATGTATATACATACATACATGCATACATATACATACATACATGTACATACATACATGCATACATATACATACATACATGTACATACATACATGCATGTATATACATACATACATGTACATACATGCATTTATATACATACATACATGTACATACATGCATGTATATACATACATATACATAAACACATACATATACATACATACATATACATGTATATACATACATACATGCATAAATACATGCATGTATATACATACATACATGCATATACATACATACATACATAGATACATACATACATACATACATATACATAGATACATACATACATACATATACATAGATACATACATGTATATACATACATACATGCATGCATGTATATACATACATACATGCATGCATGTATATACATACATACATGTATGTATATACATACATACATGCATGCATGTACATACATGCATGTATATACATACATGCATGTATATACATACATACATGTATATACATACATACATGTATATACATGTATGTATGTACATACATGCATGTATATACATACATATACATACATATACATATGCATGTATATACATACATACATGCATAAATACATGCATGTATATACATACATACATGCATATACATACATACATATACATAGATACATACATACATACATGTATATACATACATACATGCATGCATGTATATACATACATACATGTATGTATATGCATACATACATGTATGCATATACATACATGTATATACATACATACATGTATGTATATGCATACATACATGTATGCATATACATACATGTATGTATATACATGTATTTATGTATATACCTGCATGTATTATGTATGTATGTATATACCTGCATGTATTTATGTATGTACATGCATTTATGTATGTATGTATATACATGTATGTATGTATGTATGTATGTATGTCAATACATGCATGTATATACATACATACATACATGTATGTGTATACATGTATGTATGTATATACATGCATGTATGTATATGCATGTATGTATATGCATACATGAATGTATGTATGTATATACATGTATGTATGTATATACATGTATGTATGTACATACATACATGCATGTATATACATACATACATGCATGTATATACATACATACATGTATATACACACATATATATACATACATGTATATACATACATACATGCATGTATGTATATACATGCATGTATGTATGTATATACATGTATGTATGTATATACATGTATGTATGTATGTATATACATGCATGTATGTATGTATGTATATACATGCATGTATGTACATGTGTGTATGTTTATACATGCATGTATATACATAAATACATACATGTATATACATACGTGTATTTATATACATACATACATGCATGTATATACATACATACGTGTATGTATATACATACATACATGCATGTATATACATACATGTATATACATACATACATACATACATGTACGTACAAGCATGTATGTACATGTATGTATGTATATACATGCATGTATGTACATGTATGTATGTTTATACATGCATGTACATACATACATGCATGTATATACATACATACATACATGTACGTACAAGCATGTATGTACATGTATGTATGTATATACATGCATGTATGTCCATGTATGTATGTTTATACATGCATGTACATACATACATGCATGTATATACATACATACATGTATGTATATGCATGTATGTATGTATATACCTGCATGTATTTATGTATGTATGTATGTATATACATGCATGTATGTATATACACACATATATATACATACATGTATATACATACATACATGCATGTATGTATATACATGCATGTATGTATGTATATACATGTATGTATGTATATACATGTATGTATGTATGTATATACATGCATGTATGTATGTATGTATATACATGCATGTATGTACATGTGTGTATGTTTATACATGCATGTATATACATAAATACATACATGTATATACATACGTGTATTTATATACATACATACATGCATGTATATACATACATACGTGTATGTATATACATACATACATGCATGTATATACATACATGTATATACATACATACATACATACATACATGTACGTACAAGCATGTATGTACATGTATGTATGTATATACATGCATGTATGTACATGTATGTATGTTTATACTGCATGTACAACATACATGCATGTATATACATACATACATACATGTACGTACAAGCATGTATGTACATGTATGTATGTATATACATGCATGTATGTACATGTATGTATGTTTATACATGCATGTACATACATACATGCATGTATATACATACATACATGTATGTATATGCATGTATGTATGTATATACCTGCATGTATTTATGTATGTATGTATGTATATACATGCATGTATGTATATACATGTATGTATGTATATACCTGCATGTATTTATGTATGTACATGCATGTATTTATGTATGTACATGCATGTATGTATGTATGTATGTTAATACATGCATGTATATACATACATACATGTATGTATATACATGTATTTATGTATATACCTGCATGTATTTATGTATGTATATACCTGCATGTATTTATGTATGTACATGCATGTATGTATGTATATACATGCATGCATGTATGTATATACATACATACATGTATATACGTATATACATACATGTATGTATATACGTATATACATACATGTATGTAGATACATGTATGTATATACGTATATACATACATGTATGTAGATACATGTATGTATGTGTATACATGCATGTATTAACATACATAAATACATGTATATACATACATGTATGTATGTATGTATGTCATATACATACATACATGTATGTATATACATGCATGTATGTATGTATGTACATACATGCATGTATGTATATACATGCATGTATGTACATACATACATGCATGTATGTATGTATATACATGCATGTATGTATGTACATACATACATGCATGTATGTATGTATGTACATACATACATGCATGTATGTATGTATATACATGCATGTATGTACATACATACATGCATGTATGTATGTATATACATGCATGTATGTGTGTATATACATACATACATACATGTATGTATATACATGTATTTATGTATGTTAATACATGCATGTATACACATACATACATGTATCTACATACATACATACATACATGTATATACATACATACATGTATGTATGTATGTATATACATGTATGTATGTATATACGTATATACATGTATGTATATACATACATACATGCATGTATGTATGTACATACATGCATGTATATACATACATACATGCATGTATGTATGTATATACCTGCATGTATTTATGTATATACCTGCATGTATTTATGTATGTACATGCATGTATTTATGTATGTACATGCATGTATGTATGTATATACATGCATGTGTGTATATACATGTATGTATGTATGTTAATACATGCATGTATATACATACATACATGTATGTATGTATGTATATACATGTATGTATGTATATACGTATATACATGTATGTATGTATATACGTATATACATGTATGTATGTATATACCTGCATGTATTTATGTATATACCTGCATGTATTTATGTATGTACATGCATGTATTTATGTATGTACATGCATGTATGTATGTATATACATGCATGTGTGTATATACATGTATGTATGTATGTTAATACATGCATGTATACACATACATACATGTATATACATACATGTATGTATGTATGTGTATACATGCATGTATATACATACATACATGCATGTATATACATACATACAGGTATATACATACATACATACATGTATTTATATACATACATGTATGTATATACATGCATGTACTAACATACATACATGTGTCTACATACATGCATACATACATGTATGTTTATACATGTATGTATGTATATACACGTATGTATGTATATATATTCAAGCATGTATATACATACATACACACATGTGTAGGGATGTATGTACATATACAAATGTATATACGTATTTACATACATACCTATATACCATGGTGAGGTGGGGGTGGTAGTCTGACGGCGAGGCAGACACATAGATGGAGGGCCTGGCAAAAATGGAAGCGTGGACGGTGAGCGGCGGGAGTGACGCCACAATCGAGTTCAGGTGCCTGGATCGCACACCTGGACACAATTAAGGAATCTCTTGGTAGGTAAGAATGAGAGACGACAAGACAAGCAGCAACACATGCACACGGAAGCAAACTGTAGCGAGGAGCAGATGACGTGGAAGGTTGTAAAGCTACACCGTGGTGCGAGCAGTGAGAGCAACACGCAATAGACTTTGCTTATTGAAAAATAAATAAGTTTACACCTGCTGGAGCAAATGTCTGTGCTTGGTGAATGTATATACACACATACTTATTTATATATACACATACATGCATCCATCCAATGTATATACATCCAATATTTTTACATACATACATACATATGAATATACATACACACATACGTACGTTTGTTTGTATGTGTATATATACATTCATAAATACAGACGTATGTATAAACGCATGTATGTATGTACATACATACCTATATGTGTATAAACAAATACATACATATGTACATACAAACATGTATATACAAACATGTATATACATACATAAATATACGCACATACGTAAATACATAAATACATGTATACATACATACGTAATTACATACATAAATAAAAACAAATACGTATATATATATACATACACTTTTTTATATATATATACATACGTATGTATATACATATATATATAGATACATATGCACATACATACATAAATACATTTGTACATAAATAGGTATAATATTACATGCATAAACATACATATGTATGAACATGCATACATACATAGTTATAAACAAACATACATATGTACATACATATGTACATATATGTTTATATATACACATACTAACGTATATACATACATGCATATGTAAATACACACATACATATGTATATACATATATATATGTATATACATACATATGTATATACATATATATGTATATACATACATATAGACATACATAAATATGTACATAAGTACATATTTGCACACATACATATGTAAGTATATACACACATAGGTATATACACATTTACGTACATACATACATATATACATACATACTTATGAATATACATTCATATGTACAGTAATACACACTTATATACATACATATGTAGTTATAAACAAACATACATACATACATATGTACATCCATACATATGTATATATACACATACTAACGGAAATACATACATGCATATGTAAATACATACATATGTATACAAACATATGTATGCATACATATGTATACATACATATATATGTATGTATATACACAAACATACATAGGTACATACACACATATTTACGTATATACATACATATGTATAGACATTGATGTACGTACATACATACGTACGTATAAATATAAATACATACTTATGAATATATATTCATATGTACAGTAGTACATACATATATACATAGATACATATGTAGTTATAAACAGACATACGTACGTACATAGATACGTACAAATGTACATACATGTATGAATACATACATATGTACATACATACATATAAATATAAATACAAACGTAAATACATGCATGCATATGTATATACACACACATACATACGTATGTATATACACACACATACATACGTATGTATGTATATACACACACATACATACGTATGTATATACACACACATACATACGTTTGTATATACACACACATACATACGTATGTATATACACACACATACATACGTATGTATATACACACATATTTACGTATGTAATTACATATGTATATGCATACATATATATATAGACGTTGATGTATGTACATACATACATACATAAGTATGTATATACATTCATACACATTTATGAATATACATTCATATGTACAGTAATACATAATTATATACACAAAACATACATATGTATATAGATAAAATGTATATACATACATATTTATATACATATGTACATACATATTTACATACATACATACAAACATATGTATGTATGTACATATATACAGTACATATATATTTACACATTTGTATATAAATACATACATATACCCACAAACGTATATCCATACATACGAATATACATACATATGTTTATACATACATGCATGCATATAGAAATACATACATACATATATATATATATATACATAGATACATCAGTATATACATTCATATGAATATAAATACATACATATATACATACAGATGTATATTAATACATGCATATATACCTAAGTATGTGTATATATACATACATATGTAAATAAATACATATGGATATACACACATATATACATAAGTATGTACATATACATACATACATACTTATACATATGTAAATACATACATAAGGATATACATACATATGTACATATGTATATACAAACATACGTACGTACATAAATACATACATACATGTTTATACATGCATAAATATATATATATGTATATATATACATATGTATATAGACACAAAAGTATATACATACGTAAACATACGTACATACATATGTACATACATACGAATATGTTTATCCATACATACATATGTATATACATATGTTTGTACGTAGGTATGTATGTACATAGAGTACATAAATAATTATTTACACACATATGTATATAAATACATACATATATACATACATACAAATATACATACGTATTTACATTCATACATACATAATATGCATATACATATATATACATACATAAATATGTATAGATACATACATACATGAAAAAGTATATATATAAAAGCATATGTGTATATACATATATATATACACATACATAAACATATGTATATACAAACATACATGTGTATATACATATATATACATATATACATACATACGTAAGTATGTATACACATACATACACATAGTTATATACACACGTGTATTCATATATGTATATATATATATATATATACACACATATGTACATACATATGTACATTCATATATACGTATGTATATAACTACATATGTATGTACATACACACTTATGTATGCACATACATACATACTCATGTATGTATGTGCATACATAAGTATGTATGTATGTACATATATACATATGTATGTACATATATATATACATAGATATTTATGTACATATGTAAATACATACATACATATGTATATACATACAATCATACATCCGTATGCATATAAATACATATGTACATGTATGCATATATACATACATGTGTACACATACATACATAGGTACATACATATGTATATACATGCATACGTATGCATATACATACATACACGCATGCATGCATAAAATATACATAAATGCATATTAAAATACATATATACGTATTTATTTACATGCATATATATGGACATACATACATGTTTATACATACATAAATAAATATGTACACACATAAAAACATACATACATACGAATGTATATACATACATACATATGTATATACATTCATACATATGTATATACATACATACATACGCACGTATATATACATACATACATACGTATATATACATACATACATACGTATATATACATACATCTATAAATACATACATATGTATAAACATGCATACGAACATGTATATACATACATACGTATGTATATACATGCATATATCTGTATATACATACATACATCAATACAAACATACGGATGTACATGCATACTAATGAAAATACATACATTTGTATATAAATACATATGTGTATACATATGTATATAAACACATACTTATGTATATACATATATAGATACATACAAATGTATATACATACCAAGATATATACATACATACGCATATACACTAATATGTATATACATACATACGCATATACATACATATGTATATGCATACATACATATGTATATACATACTTACAAATGTATATACATACATACATATGTATACACATAATTACATACATACACATGTATACATACACACACATGAGTACATATATGTGTATACATACACACGTATGTATATGCATACATACATATGTATATGCATTAATACATACATACATATGTATATATATATACATACATATGTATATACTTACATACATATGTGTATGCATTAATACATACATACATATGTATATATATATATATATACATACATATGTATATACTTACATACATATGCATATACTTAAATACATATGTAGGTACACATACATATGTAGATATATATATATACATATGTAGATACATATATCTACATATATAAATATGTATATGCATACATACATTCATATATATATATTCACATACATACGTATATATACATACATATGTACATACAGGCTGACATATGTACACACATACAAAAATACATATGGACATACATACATACAAACACATGTACATACATATTTATAATCATACATACACGTGTATGCATACATAAGTATATATACATACATACATATACATAAATACATATGAATATACATACATACACATGTATACATACATACATACACATATGTATGTATACACAGGTATATACATACATACACATTTATATACATACATATGTCTATTTATACATACATATGTATAAACATACATACATACGTGAGTATATACATACATATGTGTATATATACAAAAACATATATAAATGCATAAGTATGTATATAAATACATACATACGTACGTATGTATGTATATAAAGTTAAAGTACCAATGATTGTCACACACACAAGGTGTGGTGAAATTTAACCTCTGCAATTGACCCATCGCCTTTGAGCGGAGCAGTGGAAAGCAGCGGTGCCGCGCCCGGGAATCATTTATGGTGATATACATGCATACATATATATACAACCATATGTATATACATACATACGAATATACATACATAAATACATATTTATATACAAACATACATACATAAATACATATTTATATACAAACATACATATGTATATACATA